>NC_141920.1:33438530-33590045 GCF_057802395.1 Ceratotherium simum simum | reverse complement strand
ATCTCTGTGCTACCACTTAACTTCCTAAACTGTTCCCAAAGAACCCAACATGGGCAGCCAGGCCAGACCACGTGACACAGTGTTATCTAAAAAAATATAGCAGAACCAGTGTTTCTTTTCTAGGAGTTAGAAAGCCCACACACCCAGGTTGAAAATGGAAAGCACCCTCATTGCCATTGAGGGTCATATACTGAGCATTAAACCCACATAGACTGCAGCTTTAGGCCTTGCTACTCAAACTGTGGTCCTTGGACCAGCAGCCTTTGTCAGAAATGCAGAATCTCACAGGGCTGGGACTAGGGTGAGACAAGCAAGTCACCCAGGGCACAAAATTCAAGAAGGCCCTCCCGTCAGGACAGTGCAATGCCATTCTAGGTGCCTCCTTACCTCACTGCAGTCCCAGCGCTGGGGCCCACCCTGACCTTCCGAATCAGACTCTGCATTTAACAAGACCCTCAGGTAATCTGTGCACACAGTCAAGTTTGAGAAGCTCTGGTCTAAGACATGTGGCAAGGAAGATGCCATATGCTGGAGAAATTGTCAAGGAAGAATGTAAATGCCATAAACTCCGCAAGCCAGTGTACTGGGTTGACTAGTGTCCCCCAGTAACTCATGTCCACCCAGAACCTGTGATTGTGATCCTATTTGGAAATAGGGTCTTTGCAGATGTAATCAAGTTAAGATGAGGTCATACTAAATTGAAGTGGGTCCTAAATCCAATATGGCTGCTACCCTTGTAAGAAGATGAGAAGAGAGACACAGAGACAGGGAGAAAGAAAGCCAGGTGATGACAGAGGCAGAGATCAGAGTGATGCAGCTCAAGCCAGGGAATGCTGGCAACCACAAGAAGCCAGGAAAAGGCAAGGAATTCTTCCCAAGAACCTTCAGAGAGATCATGGTCCAGCTGACACCTTGATTTCAGACTTCCAGATTCCAGAACTATGAGAGAGTAAATTTCTTTCAAAGCCCCCAGGCTTGTGGTAATTTGTTATGGCAGTTCTAAGAAAATAATGCAGCCAAAATTTTCGCATCTTTAAAAATGAGGATGCTGCCTTTCCCACCATGTCACTGGGCTATTGGAAAGAATATATGAGAATGATGCAAAGATGTTCTATAAAGTACAAAATGCAATACAAACGTATTATCATTTTGATGAGAACATATTTTCAATTATAAAAGTATTTTATGTACTTGTTTTCAAAGAAGTGTGATAGTCTGTGGGATAGTTTGAATAATTGTTCAGCAAATACTTGTTCCCTTCCCACTGTGGGTCATATATACTTCCTGCCCCATTGATATGGGCTTGGCCATACGACTTCCTTTAGCCACTGGGGTGTTAGTGGATATGATGTGAGCAGAGGCCTCCAATGTGCTTATACAGTTTAGCTGGCCCCTTGTACTCCTGTCATCCACAAGAGAACAGGATCCCCCAGGTAATCACCTGGGCCACAGAATGAGACACATGCAGCAGATCCGAACCTAATCCTGGGGCCAAGCCTAGCTATATCAGCTGACCCATAGACTATTAGTAGGGGAATATATTTTTGCTATTGTAAGCTGCTGAGTTTTGGGGTAGTTTGTTAAGCAGCATTATTGTGGGATAGCTGACTAATACAGAATGTAATGTCACAAAAAGTAGAAAAAGAAATCTATCCACACTAACACTATCCAAAGACATATATTGTCGGCATTTTGGAGCATATCTTTCCATTCTTTATACCATCCTGTATCCTGGTTTTTGTTTTTGTATTTTAAAGTGATATCTATTCAGTCATTCCAGATTTGTGGAAATTGATTAATTCATGAGATATTCATTGAGGAAAAAAGTAGCTATTAGAGTGTTGGCTGAATGCAAAGTATGGGGCTGTGATCCTGCCCTAAAACAGCTTAAAACTTCTAACGTGAAATGTGATGCTTCATCTTTTAAGACGTTTTCTTCCTTTTTTTTTTTTTCCACCTTTACCCATTTCCCCCACCCTCCACCCACCATCTCTGGCAACCACCAATCTAGTCTCTGTTTCTATGAGTTTGGTTTTTTTAGATTCCACATATAAGTTACATCATACAGTATTTGTCTGACTTATTTCTCTTAAATAATGCCCTCAAGGCCCATACGTGTTGTTGCAAATGGCAGCATTTCCTTTTTTATGGCTGAATAATATTCCTGTGTGTGTGTGTGTGTGTGTGCGTGCGTGTGTGTGTACAAATACCACATTTTCTTTAGCCATTCATCCGTTGATGGACACTTAGGTTGTTTCCATGTCTTGATTATTATAAAGAATGCTGCAATGAACATGGGGTGCATATATCTTTTCATGTTAGTGATTTCATTTCTTTCAGACATATCCAAGAAGTGGAATTGCTGGATCATATGGTAGCTCTATTTTTAATTTTTTAGGAACCCTCCATACTGTTTTCCTTGGCGGCTGCACCAATTTACATTCCCATTTTAAGATATTTTCTTGCTTGCTTTTCTGATCCCATCCAGTAAATTCTCTTACAGTTTCTGAATTTGATTATGTTTTCATCATAACCAAAAGCTAAGAGCATCATCCTGGTGAAAAAGGAAATTGGAAAACAACAGTAGAGGGAACTCAAGCCTCAGGCTAACAGTGTCTGTCTCCTCATCTGTAAAACGAGGGGTTTGAATTGTGTGGTTTCCTGTAGCCCTTTGTACTCCAGTGTTCTTTGATTATGGCCCATTTCCCCCACAATCAGGTCGAGGTACATCCCCTACTCCAGTGGAATAATCTGGGGCCTTGGAACCAAGCCTGTGCTTTTCTTCTGAAATTCTGGCATCACTCTGCCAGTACTACCCCATTATTTGTGTCAGGCTGCATAGATATAACTCGAAGCTCAGGGGAAGTTGACAGGCTGCCATGGCAGTCCCCAGGCAAAAGGGACACCAAGAGGGTAAATAGCTCTGCCAACTGATGTTGGAGCCAGTGAAATCAGGCTTCTACCTCCCCAAAGAGTAGTCTCAACAATAATAAAGCTAATAGTGCATGGCTAAAAGAATTAGAATACTACAATGTATTAAAGGCTATCACTTGTGCTTCCCAAGAGTTCTCTCAATTCATCCTCTGGGTGAGGCAGGTATTATCAGCCCATTGTACAGATTAGGAAATGTGCAGTGGTGTGCTGGTGAATGTTTAATAAATCTGTGGGTGGGAGGGAGCCCTGATTTGCCAATTTCCCTGGTATAAAGACTGCGGCTGCGGCCAACATGACATCAGTGAAGAGAGTTGGGAAGGGACAAGCCAGCTGCAGCACACACTAGAACCGTGTACAGACAGGTCAAGCAACTTGTCAAGATCACACAGCTAGAAGGTGGAAAGCAAGGATTTGAACTCAGACCTTCCGACTTGAGCTGTGCTCTTTAGCACTACTCTTGATATTCCCGTGTGAACAGCAAGTCCTCTTGAGCCGAGAGCCCTAGATTGTCTTTATTTGTGATAATACCGTTGGGGTGATTTTTCCCAGAACATATCTGGGTAAGGAAGATCAAAACACCAGAGACATTTTTTTCCTCCAATTACTTTACACTAGATTTCAAATACCAAAACAGTGAAAATTTCTACTAAAAAATCTTCAGATCTCAACTGGTCTTGTGGACGTGCTGGCCCACTTGTCCAATATGCCATTTGATTGCAAATCTGGGTCAGAGGTGGGGTTTAGGAGCAAACACCAAACCGTGACCCGGGACAACCCCATCCACCCCCATCCCCACGACTGGTTGGCCCAGCTCCCGCCATTTCATATAAATGATTAACACCAATTCCACCAGCCAGAGGTGACATTTCCTCAGGGACTCAGCTCTGGTTTTAGAGGCTGAGTGAAATGTTCTGATTCTGACCTTTTCCTCCCTTTATAAATGGTTCTTTGAATCAGGTAGACATCGGGAGAGTAAACGGGAAAACGCTTGGCAAGAAGTTGCTGAATAATCCATTGCTTATGACCTAAGCACAGTTCACTCTAGGATATGGGGCTGCCAACGCACAGGCCTTCGGGGGTAGATAACATGCATGGGCACAGTCGGGCAGATATGCGACCACGTGGATTCGTGAGGCGTGCCCTGCCTAGTGTTCACATGTATGAAAAATATGTGAATATATATCTAAGAACTTAGTGCAACCTGTGGGCCAACAGTTGTCAAGCTTGGGTTCAGCCGATTGTAATTCAAGCAATTCAGTTACATACACACATGCATACACAAATTTTTTTCTTTTTTTGTGGTGAGGAAGATTGGCCCTAAGCTAACATCTGTTGCCAATCTTCCTCTTTTTGCTTGAGGAAGATTGTCCCTGAGCTAACATCCAAGCCAACCTTCCTCTATTTTGTATGTGGGATGCTGCCACAGCATGGCTTGATGAGCAGTGTGTAGGTCTGCACCCAGGATCCGAACCCATGAACCTCAGGCCACCGAAGCGGAGCACGCAAATTTAACGACTACACCACTGGGCTGGCCCCACCAACACACACAATTTGTATATATTTCTATCAGTTAGAACTGTTTAGCTACTAGTAACAGAAAACCCAAAATAATAGTGGCTCAAACAAGAGAGAAGTTTTTTTCTCTTCCACCTAATGCTCCTAAGGCACTCCGCTATGCACAGCCCCTACTCCCAGTCATCACGTGGTCTAATACGGCTGCCTTAGCTCCAGGTATTACGCACATGGCTTCAGTTAGCTACAAGGGAGGTTGAAATATTTGGTCTTTATTCAAAGTAACCATGAACTCAAAAATCAGGGTTCTTTTTCTGATAAAGGTGAGAATAGATATTAGGAAACAAGCAGCTTCCTCTACCATAAGCACTTGCTGTGTGCTAGGCACTATGCTAGCTTCTAAGGATAAGATATTGAACAGAGTTGATAATCTAGCCAGAGACAGACATTTGAGCCAATAACTCTGTAATGCTGTATAACAGGTATTATCCCTGTTATATAAAAAAGACATATGAGGATGAAAAGGAAGGAGTAATTAGTTTTGTTAAAATCAGGAGCAAAGTAGGAAGGATTTCCCAGAAGAGGGGACATTTAGACTTGGCCTTGAAGGATGAGTAAGTGTTTGCCAAGTGGGGAGAAGGGCAGGAATTAGGTCAAGCTTGGCAGAGGGGCCATTAGTAGAGAGAGAGCCAGTGAATGTTCTTATCCGTGAGGTGCCATGATCAGTCCTCCATTTTAGAGCTGTAAATCTGGGAGCTGATGGAAGATGAATGGAGGGGGGCCACACTGGAAGTTGGAGGGTCAGTTCAGAGGCTGTGGTGATAGCTGAGTTAAAAGACACTGAAGACTGGAGCTAAGCCAGTGGAAAGAGAGGTAGGGAGATTTGAGAGCTGTCTCAGAACTAAAATTAGTAGACTTTGAGATTGTGGCTAACGCTATTGTTTACCTACCAAAACCATTTTCCCTTCTTCCTTGCTAACAGAACTTGATTTTGGCTGAGTCAATGTGTCCAATTCCAGTGATGATACTTGTTGGTCTATACCAATCATGACTATCCTATCCCCAACTTCCCAGTCTCCTTTGAAGGTAGGGGTGGCCATATGACTGATTCTGACCAATGAGGCCTAAGGAAAAGTATGTCGTGGAGATTTCTGGGAAAGCTTTTTCTATCCTGATAAAAAGAAAATGCAGCTGGCATCGCCTTCACCCTTCCCCATTCTTCCTGCCTTGAATGTGGATGTGATGCCTGGAGGTACAGCAGCCATCTTGTAACCAGAGTAACAAGCATGAGGATAAAGGGAATACACTAAAGATGGTGGAGCCTAAGAACAGAAGTCTGTGTCGTCATGGAGCAGCTGGAGGCACACCAATACCTGCCTAATTCTGGACTTTTTGTTATGTAAAAAAATAAATAAATGCATTTAAGCCACTATTAGGTGGGTTTTCTGGAACTTGAAACTGAATATATGCATAACTGATTATAAACAGTGAACAAGTGAATTTGTAGAGTAATAGAGCAGAGGGTGAAGCTTGACCTACAGTTTCTAGCTCGGCTACTTGGGTGGGTAGAAACCCAATTGGTAAATAAATATAAAGGATATCAGAGGGAGGGGAGGTCAGTGGGCATAGATAATAAGTTTGGTTTGGGCAACTCTAAGATCTCAATCACTCCTGATATGATGTGATTCTATGAAGTGTGTGTGGAGCTTTGCAATGATGCTGTTCAAAACATCCTGAGAACTCCCCTTTGGAAATTCTCAGTAAAGCCTGATTCGCTTATTTGGAATATCCTTACTGTTGATGAATCTTCATTACTTTCCTGGGGATTCAATTTTTTGAAACATCCAAGACTAAATAAGGTGAGTTTTGAGATTGTGATAAAATATTTTGGTGAATGATTTAATAAATAAAAGTAACCCTGGTGATTATTTTGTGTGTGTGTGTGTGTGTGAATCATAAACTCCTCTGAAAGCAATTCCAGAACAAGAATTACAGGGGCCGGCCCCATGGCTTAGTGGTTAAGTGCACATGCCCTGCTACTGGCAGCCGAGGTTCGGATCCTGGGCATGCACCGACGCACCGCTTCTCTGGCCATGCTGAGGCGGCATCCCACATACAGCAACTAGAAAGATGTGCAACTATGACATGCAACTATCTACTGGGGCTTTGGGGAAAAAAAGGAAGAGGATTGGCAATAGATGTTAGCTCAGAGCCTGTCTTCCTCAGCAAAAAGAGGAGGATTGGCATGGATGTTAGCTCAGGGCTGATCTTCCTCACAAAAAATAAAAAATAAAAATAAATAAATAAAATAAAAAAGGGATCACTCCCATGAAAGGCCTGGCCAGGTCCCCTACTAGTGTTAAAAAAAAAAAAAAGAATTACAAATATATTTTCAACACAGGAAGCATCATTTGCAAAAGGACATCACCTACAAGTAACTTTGCTCAATACCAACTCTTGCCAGATAATTTTTTTTTTAAATCTCTCTCAGGAGTTGGGAATCCAAATATCCTCTGAAGTAAAACAAACAGATATTTTCCATGTTCTCAATACTCCTAAAAAAGGAAATGATCTCAGAGTTCTAATCTTAGGTTCTTTCTCTGATTCACTTTATGAAATTCATCCTATTTCCTCCAGCAATAAAATGGAAATTATAGCATGTGCCTCCCATCTAAAAGGAGCATGGTGAACAAGAATTGGCCGGCAACTTCCTAGAATTTGGAATATCTCTCATAGGTTCCATAAATATTTGGCATAATTAATAATCACCAATAAACTTATTTTGTTATTAATACATTATTCAGGATAAACAATCATGTACTTACAATCTCTATTATTTTCAGTAATGTCAGAAAGCCATCACTGTTAAAATCTACTTTTCAAAAAAATACCTAACGTTCCAACTCTCTGAAATTACTATGTTGGACTTTCTTTTCCTCTTAACCCTCCCCAGCACCTACCCTCAGCTGAGGAGCTCACCTGGACATTATTGAGCAGAGTGAAGTCAGCAGATGGCAATACCCTCATCTTTTCTCTCTGCATCTGTCCTCACACTATCTTTCTTCCCTCTCGCCCCAGGGAGAAAAGTGTTCAGTCTCCAGCCGTCTGAGTATTTTCCCCCTTGTGACCTCTGAAAGACTTTACTCTGCAGTTTCCTCTTCTCTTTTCTGCATCTTTCACATCTCCTGGTGCATTCCCATCCAGCTTGCAAACATGTTCTCCACTTAGAGTGGTTTTAAAACACAGCTGCAAATTCTTTGACTGTTCCCATCAAGAGGTGGGGTCTATGTCTCATCCCCTTAAATCTGGGTGGGCTTGTGGCTGGATTGACCAATAGAGTACAGCAGAAGTGATACTATGTGACTTCTAAATGTAGGTCATACAAGGCCATGCAGCTTCTGTCTTGTTCATGAGATATTCCCTCTTAGAGCCCTGAGACTATCATACAAGAACTTTAATTACTCTGAAGTCACCATGCCAGAGAGGCCACAAGTAGGCACTCCACAGTCCCAGTGGAGCCCCACCTTCTACTCATCCTCACCAAGGTACCAGACCTATGAGTAAAGCCATCTTGAATCCTCAAAACCAGCTCATTCAACAACCCTAGTCGATGCTACGTGGAGCAAAAGAATCATCCAGCCGAGCTCTGACCAAATTCCTGACCCACAAAGTCATAGAACAGAATATAATGACTGTTGCTTTAAGCCACTAAGTTTTAGGGTACTTATTAGGCAGCCATAGATAACTACAATAATACTCCCACCCTAAAAAGGTTTTGAACTCTACGGTGCCCATTTTTCTGTTCATTCTCACAGCAAAATTTCTCCCAAGAATTAAGAAGGCAAATATACCCTTTCTCATATCCTTAACTCACTCCTCTCTGGCTTCTGTCCCTACTCACCACTAAACCCTGCTCTTCTCCAGGTCATAAATGTTCTCCGTGATTCCGTCTCTCAAAACCTGCTTGGCCTCAATAAAACACTGGTCTCAACTTTCATGATGCCTAACTTTCCTGAGATTTCTCCCATCTCCTGGCTGCTCCTTCTCAGCCAGCTAGGCTGATTCCTCCTCCTCTGCTCCACCTTCAAATGATGGCTTAGTCTCCTTCTGTTCTCTCTCTCCACACTTTCCCTAGGTGGCCTCAACCAGTCTATTGGCTTTAAGCACCATCTATATGGTGATGCCCTCCAAATGTAACTCTTCAGCTCTGACCTCTTCCCAGAATTCCAGAGTCGGATGTCCAATTATCTCCTCAACATCTCCTTTGGAGGTCTAACAGACATCTCCAACTTAATATGGCCAAAACAGAGCCTGTCATTTTCCTACCCCAAATCTGTTGTTCTCTTGACTTCTCTATGCTAGTCAATGGCATCTCCATCCACCCAGTCCTCAGGCCCAAAAGCCTAGGGATCATCCCTGACACCTTTTTCACTCTCATCCCTTATTTCCCATGGCTGCTGTTAAAAAATTACCACACACTTGGTGGCTTAAAACAACACATAAGATTATTCAGCCATAAAAACGAATGAAATTTTTATATGTACTACAACAATATGGACCTTGAAAACATTATGCTTTGTGAAATAAGCCAGCTGTACAAGGACAAATCTTGTATGATTCCACTGATAGGAAGTACCTAGAGTGGACAAATACACAGACAGAAAGTAGAAGAGAAGTTACCAGGAGTGGGGGAGCAGAGAGGGGGTTTATTATTTAATGGATACAGAGCTTTTGTTGCAGATGATGAAAATGTTTTAGGTATAGATAGTGGTGATGGTTACACAACATTGTGAATGTATTTAATGCCACTGAATTGTACACTTAACAAATGGTTAAAATGATAAATATTATGTTAGGTATGTTTTACCACAATAAAAACAACAATAACTTAAACATTTATTCTCTTAGAGTTCCTGAAGTGAGAATTCTGAGATCAATTTCACTGAGCCAAAATCAAAGTGTCAGCAGGGCCACACTCCCTCTGGAAGATTTAGGGGACAATCCATCTCCTTGCCTTTTCCAGCTTCTAAAGCTGCATTCCTTACATTCCGTGGCCATTTTCTTTGTCTTTAAACCCAGCAGTGTGGCATCTTCATTCAGTCTCCACACTGCCTTTTCTCTCTTTCTCCCTCTGCCTCCTTTTCACAAAGACACTTGTGATTACATTCAGGGCCCATCTGGATAACCCAGGATAATCTCTCCATCTCAAGATCTTTACATTAATCACATCTGCAAAATTCCCTTTGCTATATAAAGTAACATTTACAGGTTCCAGGGATTAAGTCACAAATGTCTTTGGGGGCCATTATTCAGCCTACCACACCTCCAACCCATTAACAAATCCGGTAGATTCTACTTTCAAAACATATTTCAAATGTGTATACTTATCTCCACTTTTATTGTCATCACTCTGAAGCCAACATCATCACCTCCCTCTTGGACACTTTCAACACCCTCCTAATGTAACCCTCTAGCTTTGCTTGACATAGCAACAATCAAACATAGCAACAAGAGTGACCTTTTAACACATAAAGCAGGCCACGTACAACTTACTCACATGATAACGTCCCTGCCTACCTCTCTCCTCACCCTGCGTCCTCCAGCCACAAAGATCTGCTTTCTGTGACTCAAATACAGCAGGCATTTTCCTGCCTCCAAATTTCTGCACATGCTATTCTCTGGAACATGATTCCCATGGCCCTTTGCATGACAGCTCCATCTCATCCTCGGGTCTCAGTTCAAATAAAGCAACTCTTCTTGATGATCATGTCCACTCTCCTCTCCAATTCCTTTATATCACATCAAGCTGTTTATTTCCTTTAAAACTCTTAATGCAATCTATAATTACCTTATTCATTTATCTGCTTATTGTCTGCATTCTCCAACAGAATGAAAGCTCTTTGAGGGGAAGGACTATATCTGCTCCAACATTTAGAACAGTGGCTAAGGCAAAGCAGACATTCAATGTGTTGAATGAATAAATGAATGAGCAAATGAATGGATGGATGAACAAATGAACTTGACACCATAATCAAGGCCGGTATCAATTCAAATAGACAAGGCAATGCTGCAGTAACAAGCAACCTAAAACCACAAGGTTTATTTGTCACACTAAATATCCATGTGTTCAGCCTCAGGGGAGCTCTGGTCTTCCTAGGGACCCAGGTTGATGGAGCAGCCACCATCCCAAACAGTGTCAATTGCCCGAGGGGAAGAGAGAGCCCTGGAGAGTCTCACACCAGAAACTAAATGCACCATCTGGAAGGGACACATATCACTTTCTGTTACAACTCATTGGCCAGAACAAAACATGGAAACACAGCCCTACTCAACCACAAAGGGCCAGGAAGTACAATCTTACCCAGTGGCCAGAAGGGAGAGAACCTGAAATATGTGGCAAATTGTACTAATGACTACCACAGGGACTTTTACCGAATGACCCAAATAACCTTTCCAATCTCTTCTCCCTACATTCTTCCTCTATGGTCCCTGCCATCCTCTTGCCATACTGAGCTACCCATTCCCTCAACACCATGCCTTGTCATACCTCTATTCCTTTGCATATACCGGGCCCTCTACCTGGGATGTTCTTCAGAGGTCCCCTAGTCGGACCATTGACTAGTTTTGCCAGTTCTTGAACTTCACAGAAATGGAACCATATAGTATGTATCCTTGTGCTTAGCTTCTGTTGTTCAAAACAACGTCTGTGATGGGCCGGCCCCGTGGCTTAGTGGTTAAGTGCGTGCGCTCTGCTGCTGGCGGCCCGGGTTCGGATCCCGGGCACACACCAACGCGCCACTTCTACGGCCATGCTGAGGCCATGTCCCACGTACAGTGACTGGAAGGATGTGCAGCTATGGCATACAACTATCTACTGGGGCTTTGGGGGAATAAATAAATAAATAAAATTATAAAAAAAAAAAACCAAAAAACTAATGAGGGAGCTACTTATGACTGATATAGAAAGATCTCAAAAGAACAAAATCAAGAGAAAAAATTAGGATACAAAACAATGTATAAAATATGTAATCATTTAAGAAAAAAAAAAGCAACGTCTGTGAGATTCCTCTGTTTTGTTGAGCGTGTCATAGTTCATTCTTTTTCGTGGCTGTGTAGTATCCTATTGTATAACTATATCATAACTTATGTATCCATTTTCCTATTTATAGCTTTGTGGGCTGTTTCCAATTTGGGGCTTTTCTAAATAAAAGTTCCTATTTAATTTATACATGCATTCATTTCTCCTGAGTATAAACCTAGGAGTGCAATTACTGAGTCATTATGTAGATGTATGCTTGGCATTCATCCCTACTGCCAGTTTTCCAAAGTAGTTGTACCATTGGACATTCCCACAAGCAGCGTATAAGAGTTCTAGTTGTTGGGGCCAGCCCTGTGGCTTAGTGGTTAAGTGCGCGCACTCCACTACTGGTGGCCCCGGTTTGGATCCCGGGCACGCACCAACGCACAGCTTCTCCGGCCATGCTGAGGCCGCTTCCCACATACAGCAACTAGAAGGATGTGCAACTATGACATACAACTATCTACTGGGGCTTGGGGGAAAAAAAGGAGGAGGATTGGCAATAGATGTTAGCTCAGAGCCGGTCTTCCTCAGCAAAAAGAGGAGGATTAGCACGGATGTTAGCTCAGGGCTGATCTTCCTCACAAAAAAAAAAGAAAAAAAGAGTTCTAGTTGTTCAACATCCTTCCCAAAACTTGGTAATGTCAGTCTTTCTAATTTTGGCCATTCTGTTGTGTGTGTAGTAGTATCTCACTGGGGTTTAAATCTGCATTTCTATGTGAGCAATGATGTTAAGCACATGCTCATATGCTTATTGGATAGTGTGCATTTCTTCATCCAAAAAAATATTATTGAACATCCACATTGTGTGTGCAAGTTGCTATAGCAATGGGAAATAAATAACACACAACCTCCATGAGATTCCAAATCATTGCCTTGTTTGTGCAACTCAAACACTTTTGCCCTCAGAAGAGTTTTCTTTAACATATTAAAAATCTACATAAATATACAGGCAAACCCTGACTGTTTTTCTGTGGAAGATCCCAAATAATGAAATATAACTGATCAGAAACAGAAAAGGAGGGTACAGTTAATAAGCACTCATTCATTCAGCAAATATTTCTTTTTTTTTTATATAATTTTATTTATTTATTTATTTATTTTTCCCTCAAAGCCCCATAGGTAGTTGTATGTCATAGCTGCACATCCTTCTAGTTGCTGTATGTGGGACGCGGCCTCAGCATGGCCGGAGAAGCGGTGTGTCGGTGTGCGCCTGGGATCCGAACCCGGGCCACCAGCAGCGGAGCGCGCGCACTTAACCGCTAAGCCACAGGGCTGGCCCAGCAAATATTTCTTAAGCATGTATCGTGTGCAGATACTGCCAGACACTGGGATACGGCAGTGAACAAGCTGGACACAGACCCTAGGCTCCCAGAGCTCCCGGGTGAGCCCTTTGTGATGTGATGGTGCGTTCACACCGTTCGTGATTGCTGTCTGTCTTCTGCCCCTTCCAGACTGGGAACTGCTTGAGGGCAGGGTCCAGGTCTGTTCATCTCTGGGTCCCCGTTTTATATACCGAGCACCTGCACACGCTGTCATGTTCTCAGGATATGTAAGCCTGAACCAATTCATTGACTTTACGAATGAAAAATATGAGACATATGGAAGCTTAAGAACACAGACATTGTACCCAATAAAATAGTAGCAGTGTGAGGACACGAACCCAGTATCCTGTGTCCTAGTTTAGGGTCTTTTTCACTCATGTGCTGCCTCTGGTTGTGGTAAATTACAGAATGTAGTTTATAAAAACAGCCTATGTACTATCTCGTCCCACTTCCTATAGCTACATGCAAAATAAAATGACAGACTAGAGTCTGACCTCTCATTTCAGTTTGAATCTTTTCTCTTCCACTACAGCTTTTAACAGGATCTCAGATGGTATTTTTTAAAATTCTAAGCATTCTACAAATCCTCAGGCTGAAATCTTAACTGCTATTGAGTCACACCTCAATAAGAAAATAAACACGAGTTTCAACCCATTACTATTTTATTCCCTCAAGATCATTTCCTCACAGGCAGGTGGGCCACGTCAGCGGAGCCCCACCTCAGATATCTTGGTCTCTAGCACTGGAAAGCCTCTTTTCTGCATACCATTCTGTGAGAGCTGGCTGCCTGGAGACTTGACAACCTGGTACCATCTCCTCCCACAATCACCTTCCCCTTCCTCCAGCTTATCTCTGGTGTCAGAGAAGAATGCAGCCTTTAAGCTTGTACATTCCAGCTCCAGCATTTGGGGGAAGAACACTCAGCAGAGCCAGCTGGTGTCTGGAGGGCAGGGCAGGGGCAGCTGGCTGAGCACTTACCTGTCACCTATACCCGCTCCCACACCCCAACCCCAGCCCATCCCAGGCTGCCAGAGCTGTGAACAGAGCCAGACAGGACCCTCTTGGGAAGCACCAATTCTGGGTCTCTGGGGCAACCTGTAAGAACACTGAGGATAGGATGGGATCAGCAGGGGGTCAGAACCCCAGAAACTCTGCTCAGTGACCTGACCCTTACCAGGTATGTTTACTTAGCCATACCTGTGGGAAAAGGCCCACAGTGCTAATGCAAGGGCAAGTGAGACCTGGTCAACTGTGCAAATAAGCCCAGAGCCCATAATAGAATAGTGAGAATTACGTCATCCTCCCTTCTCATTGGAATATTGGGACTCACCTATGTGAGTCAGTTTCCCTCTCTGGGTCTCAGTTTTCTCCCTCTAAAATGGACAGGGAGGTGTGGAACCAGACAAGTTCTAGTCACTTCTAAGGCCAAGGATCCACGACTCTGATTTTGATCTGAACCCAAAAAAGAAGTGTGGCCAAGTATATAATTACTGACTCTCTTGTTTTTTTCCTGTAGGCAATTGGTTTAGTAACACTCTAACCATGTGATCTTCTCCCAAGAGATCTTTCCCCCAAAGATCCATGAGTGTGTTGGGAATCTAGATTGGAAAGTTCTTTGTGACTCAATTCTTTCCTTCCACTTCCACCCTCACCCCCATTCACTATGCCCCATCTCAACCCTCACCTGAGCCCCTCTCGAGGCTGGGATGCTGGCAGGCCTGGGCTGAGCATCTCAGGCATTTGAACTTTTTTTTTTTTTTTTTTTTTTTTTGAGAAAGATCAGCCCTGAGCTAACATCCATGCTAATCCTCCTCTTTTTGCTGAGGAAGACCGGCTCTGAGCTAACATCTATTCAGGCACTTGAATTTAATGTTTACTGTGTTGAGTCCTGCCCCATCCACTCTCGGGCACCAGGACATTGTGACTCACCATGTACACTTCCCATTCATTTGTTGAACGTTTCTCCTGAGTCTCAGACTCCACCCTGGGGAGTGGAGAAGAGTCTGGGCTACCGAGAAGAATTACGCGGCCCAGTGCTCGGGAAATCTAGTCATAAGTTAGAGAGAAGCCATATCAGTCCTGAGAGAGAACACCAAGGGAGGGCCTGCTCGGGTGAAATCTTGAAGGGTGCTATAGCAGATGCTGTCAGTGCCCACCACATCCCCGTAGCCCTCCCTGGAGTTGCTCAACCTGTGCTCAGGGCAAGCGAGATACGCGAGAGAGTTCAAGCCACAGGAAAACTCTTGAGCCAACAAGCAGCAGAACCTGGTGGGTAAATAACCCCACTTCCTCGCCACTTGATGAAACAATCCTGCAGCGTGCTCTACACAGTCTCTCAGAGGGTCTCAGCAGGACTGAGTGACCTGCTCGTTAACGTCCCTGCAGTGCCTTCCCTTTCCCGTCTGACTTCTTTACTCCCTCTCCACGCTTCTTGAGATCACCTCCCAAATAAACTACCTGCATCCAAGTCCTTCTTATCTCAGGGTCAATTTTTGAGGGAATCCGCAGTAGGTATGGAAGGAAGAGTGAGCTGAAATGGAGAGTAAGGTGTTCAAGGCAGAGAGCACCCCGGCAGAGGGAGTAGCCTGGTAAAGTGACAGAGGGCAGGACGTGGCGTGGCATTTGGCGTGCTGTGGCATTCGGAGGACACATACATGGTGGATCAAGGACTTTGCTGCGGGATCTTAGCATCCTTGTCTGGAGAGGACAAACACTTCAGTCATCTTTTCTTGATCTCCCAGAGGTGCTGGAAGAGAAGGGGCTGGAGAAGACGGCCAGGGCCTTCCTGAGAGGTATCCAGTGGCCTTGCCCAGACATCTGCCTCCATCCTGGGCCCACAGGAGCCTAAGAGGTCGGCTCCGTTTCTTTGGAGAATGAGCTGCTCAACTATGAAAGGAAATTTCCCAACTGTCCTGGCTTTTCACATGATTTGGGTCCATGGAAATATTTAGAAACGGTTCTCTTGGCATACAAGAAATAATACAGTGTCAAATGCTGAGGCCCATGGAAGGCAATTTGATGCAGTGGTTAAGCCAGACAGACTAACTAGCTGTGTGCTCCAGAGCCTAGTCAGCCTCTATGGGCCTCAGTTTCCTTATCTGTAGCATGGGAATAATATTACCCAGGGAGGATTCAATGTGATAATGCATATGGCAACGGGCTCTGATTATACTAAGTGCTGAATTTAAAAAAGGGGGTGGTGACAAGCAGAGTGCGTCCACTGGGGCAAAGCCAACTTGCCACCTGGGGGAGATCGGTAAGCGAACTCCGCTGTATGGGGTCTGCCACCAGACTCCCCAGCTCAAAAGCCCAACTGGGCAGCTTGGGTTGGGTATGACCAGAGCAAGAGAGCAGAGGGCCGAGCTCAGACATCGGGTCAGCCTGTCGAGGCCAGGCCCTTGCCTCTGTTGGTGAGCTGGCAGCAAGCAGTGGGGACAAGAAGTTGGCTCAGAGGGCCTGGGGCTCTGGGCAAGTGCAGAGTGATGGCCTCAGGAGGGCTCCTCAGCCAGAACCTTTCCAGACCTCTTGGCCCACTGGTGTACAGATGAGCACCCCAATATAGCTCCCTGGGGTCCTCTTTTATAGACTTCCATGGGGGAGCCAACTTCCTTCCTCCCCAGGATCTCTGTTCAAAGAGTGTGCTTCAGTGGATTCGGCGCCCTATCATCTGGGCAGCCCTGCCTGAACTCCCCAAAAACCCTTGCTGGTCAACAGCTTCTAGGGTGAACCCGCCTGGTTTAACTCAGAGAGAAGCTGATGTGCGATCAGTGCTCGGTGAACCAAGCAAAGGCAGAGGTAGGGGCCTCACCTGAGGCTACCCATTGGCTCTCATGCTGGTCCTCTCACCTTCCCACCTTTCCCTTGACTTCTCCCTCCCACTTGACCTCCTGGGTCATCCACCGCACAGTGTTTCTACCTCTGGGGCCTGGACCTTGGGCTCCCTGGATAGTGACTGCACTGCCCACTGACAGGGCTGCACAGAACAGGCCTCTCCCCCACCCCCACCTGGGGCTAATGAAGGAAGGCTTCTGAGCAGCAAGGCCCTGGGCTGGCACTGAGGCTGGAAAGATATTTTTGAGGCTTTGGGTGGAGAAGGCCTCAAAGGAGATCCCCAGGGACTTGCAATCATCCAATTAACCCAATATGTTAGTTCTGAGGAGTCCTGGAGTTCCTCAGGCAGCTCAGATAAGGACTGACAGGAGGAAAGATCCGGGAAGTTCTGGTCTCAGGGTCTATGCACACAACATGAGGAATGATTAACCCCGGCCTGGGTGGAGTGGAGGGTGGGTGTGTGTAGATCACAGGCCCTCAGATGAAATGACCAGTAGTGGAACTCTGGGGGAGAAAGGCACTGTCTGCTCTAAACAAAGCACATTTAGCATCACTACATTTCAGGGGCTCTTGGCAACCTGGATCAATCACCCCAGCCATGGGGTGGGAATGTTCTTTCTGTATTTCTGCCTTCTTCATTTATTCCCACCCCTTGTGAGAGACAAACATCCACGCTGTCACCAAACTGGGTCCCAGAGAAACCAAACCAACCCTTCTTGGGGACTCCTGGATCTGGTTTGAGCCTGCCCCTGCTCCCAGACTCCTCTGAGGACCCTCTCTCCTGCCACTTTTTCATCTAAGCTTTCCTATGGACTGGGGCACCTTCCTCCTCATGCTAGCTCACCATTCAGCCTCCAACCATCCCAGGACATGGGAACCACCTGGCAGGAGGATCAGATTCCTGGGAATCTGCCTCACTGCACCCCTTAGCCCTCGGCGCTCGCTTTGGCTGACTCCCTCTGTTTCTCAGGCCTGGAAAGGTGGTGTGAGGCAAGTAAAGATGGGGGAGGGCTGGGAGGAGGTGCCAGGCCTGGAAAGGGGCAGGCACAGGCCCAGAGAGGGAGGAGGAGACAGGCAGTGAGAGTGTTAGCAGAAGAGCACACTGTCTCAGTGGGGAAGGAGGAGCTGCAGAGGCTGGGGTATCTCTGACCCTCTCAGTGGGTGGGGCCAGGGGCAGGGGCACCTGGGAAACAGACTTGCCTCTGGAATTCAGAGTTGAGCTGCTAAGTCACTGGCTCCTGGAATCTAAACGACAGGACTGAAGACTACAAAGGAGCATCCAGGGGTGCCACACTCCAAAAGGACAGCTTCCCGGTGAGTACGACATACTGCTGGACACATGGGAGTCCTGGCCTCAGTTTCCAGACTCTTTCTCACTGCCTTGACCCCCAACTAGCAAAAGGGAGGCCCTTCCCAGGGAACTTGGGTGGTTGTTCAGAGACCTAGTGGTCAGCAGAGACAGCCAGGGCAGGAATACTCATCTGCAGAAATGGAGGGATGTCAAGCAGTGACCTCAAGGCCAGACCTGGTTGGAAATAGTTTTGCCACTCCCACACCAGCCCCAGCTGTCTGATCTACCCCTGCCTGATCTGCCAGCTTCCCTGTGCAATCCTGGGTTCTCCAGAAACGCCACACCTAGAAGCCTTCAGCCATCCCCCTGGGCAGGGCTGACCTCAGAAGCCCTAGCTTTTGTTAGGACCAACGTGGGACCAGGAAATGCTTGACACAGGTTCCCAAGCCTCACAGGACTCCTTTCTTCCCTGAAGGCAACCCTGAGTGCCCTCCCAAGAAAGAGACCCCAGAACTTATTTTTAAATGTGCAAACTGGACTCATCTGTGGCTGCGCAGTTCTAAGGAGAAAAATTAGGGCCACTGAGTTTCACTGGAACTGATAAAACACTTCCTAAAGTCCCATGTTTATATCCCAGCAGAGCTTCTCCTCCCGACTGAGGTCGTTAACTGGCTCGTTATTAATAGACTTGATGCAGCAGCGTCTGGGGACCTGGGGAGTTTACAGGGATAAAGGGTACATTTCCTTCCCTCCGGAAGCTCATGGATGGGGACAAGTAAATAGAGAGAGTTACTGGGAGGTTCAGGTCCAAACCGGACAGATGAGGGAGGTCTTCCGCAAGAGGTCACCTGTGGATTAGCATCCAGAGAATTAGGGGGAATTGGAAGGAAGGGCATCGCTGGAAGAAGGAAGGGCAAGAGGCGCCACGGTGTACGTGGGGCAGATGACGGAGGAAAGCAGACAGGGCAAAGTCACTGCACACCCAGTGACGCTGGGGAACGTCCCCCACCCTTCAGGGAACATCCAGGGCCTGTTCTCCTCCGCGGAGCCCGGAAGTAGGGGGGCCTATTCGCTCCTTCGTTCGGGGTTTCCGCTGGATTTAATGACCTGTCCGGCTTTTGTCTCCCCAGCCACGCGCCATGTGGGCCTTGTTGCTGCTGCTGCTGCTGCTGCTACCGCCGCCCACGGCGCTGCGCCTGAGCCGACCAGGGCCTCCACAGGAGAGGGCCCCTCTTTTCCGGCTCACTCAGCAGGGCCCCTGGGGGAGCGGGGCCAGCAAGGCCACGGTCTCGCCCTGCGAGGGGCTCCCCGCTGCGGGGGCCACGACCTTGACCCTCGTGAACCGCAGCCTGGAGCGCCTCCCCGGCTGCCTGCCGCCCGCGCTGCGCAGCCTCGACGGCAGCCACAACCTGCTGCGCGCCCTGAGCGCACCGGAGCTGGGCCACCTGCCGCACCTGGAGGTGCTGACGCTGCGCCACAACCGCATCGCCGTGCTGCGCTGGGGCCCCGGCGGGCCTGCGGGGCTGCACACCCTGGACCTCAGCTACAACCGGCTGGCCGCCCTGCCGCCGTGCGCCGGGCCCGCGCTGCGCAGCCTCCGCGCGCTGGAGCTCGCCGGGAACCCCCTGCAGGCGCTGCAGCCCGGGGCCTTCTCCTGCTTCCCCGCGCTGCGCCTCCTCAACCTCTCCTGCACCGCGCTGGGCCGCGGCGCCCAGGGGGGCATCGCCGACGGGGCCTTCGCTGGAGCGGGCCGCGCACCCCTGGCCACGCTCGAGGTCCTGGACCTCAGCGGCACGTTCCTCACGCGGGGTGAGTCGGGGGGCGCCCCGGGATTTCAGAGCCGGGCTGCGCATGCGCTCCTGCGGCAGGGCCTTGAACTTCCTCAAGGGGTGGTGACCCGGATGGCTAGCTCAGTGTACCGCTCAAAAATAACCCCACCTGGATTTCCTGAGCCAAGCCAACCCTGTTCGAAGCGCCACACAGGGGTTAACTCCTTGAGTCCTAAGGGGTGGGAATGATAATCTCAGTTTCGCATATGAGGGAACCAGGGCACAGAAAGGTGAATGACTGGCCGCGGTCTCACAGCTCATTACGTGGTGTCTCCAAACCCAAACCCAAGAATTCTGGGTCCAGAACCCAAACGCTTAGCCACTCTATTCTACAGCTACCCAGCGGAGCTGGTAAAGGCTTGTAGAATTGAGACGTGGACGCATCGCTCCAGGGCTGGTTAGCATCAAACATGCAGTTAACGTGAAGCAACTGATGCGAGGAGCTCATCTCAGGAGGAATTCAGTGATTTTTCTACTCAGTTGGCTAAAATTGTGTCTGTGACTGTTGAATCATTCAAACAAGACACAGGAGGGAGGTGAGAATACTGGTCCTCCTTTACTTGGCGTGTTTACACTTCGGTTCACAAGGTTGGTTTTATTATTTTTTTACAAACCCTTCGTGTGTCTATAATCACCTCTTCTACCACACAGAGGATGAGCCAGAACGGGAAACAGAGAGGAAGGGGCATGTTCTCCATTTATTAGCAGAGCCATAAAATTATGTTTCTGGGCCTCCTCCAGCCTTGCTCCTTCTCTTCTCCTTACTGACCTTTCTCAGAAATTTCCCCACTCCTGGAAGTCCTGTGAGTTGAGTCTGGGTCTTTCTGTGTGAAGCTGAACAAAAGGGTGGGGCAGCAGGAGAGTTGGAGACAGTCCTGGGTTCAAGTCCTGCTCTGTCCTTTCCCAGCTGTGTGGCCTTGGGCCAATCATTCTCCTCTCTGGCCTCAGCCGCCTCAGGCTGGAAGGAAGGACTGGTCATCTCTGAGGGCTCTTCCGGCTGAAATGTCCCACACATCTGAGATTCCCAAAGCTGCCAACTGTGCCCTTGCTCAGCAATGACCTTCATGATTCATCTTGTCACTCTCGTTGTTTCCTCAATGCCGTGCCAGCCTCCTGGGTTTGTGCCTTCCTGGGTAGTGGGCAGTTTTCCCTCTGTGTTTCAGTTCAGTCAGGGTGGATCAGAGACCTGCCAAAGCTCACGTCTCTTTACCTGAGGAAGATGCCCCAGCTGACGAGCCTGGAAGGAGACATTTTCAAGATGACCCCTGACCTGCAGCAGCTGGATTGTCAAGATTCCCCAGCACTTACCTCTGTCCATACACACATCTTTCAAGACACTCCTCGCCTACAGGTCCTTCTTTTCCAGAAGTAAGTGTTTCTGAATCACATGACCAATTTTTGCCCATTACACTATGTTGAATGGGTATAACTATTTTATAGAACAAACCAGATCTTAATTCTCCTCCCACTGCTCCTTCAGATCCTCTCTGGGGTTTTATTTTTCTTCATCCTTTGGGTGATATCTTGGGCGGGTCCCAGATAGTCCATCCAGCCTAAAACCATGCAGTTCAGTCCTGTCCAGAGTAATATTAAAACCTCAAACTCTCATGCATGTGAAGTTTCCTTTAAGCCCAGGCTGAGAAACTTACAGTGGGAAGAGGGGATGAGGCATCAGGTTCTTCTCTATTTCTAGATCCCTTTGCTTCCCCAGATGCTTATGTAAGTCAGCCCCTTGCAGGGTTTGAGTCGGTCTAGGGAGGAAATGTAAGTGGGTAGAAGAGTCCTCTTGTAGCTGGATCCTGGGGTTGGTGCCCTCTCGCCCAGTGGATGTCCAAAGTGTTACTACGCCCACCCTCCTTCCCAAGAGCAACTACTGTCCTGACTTCAACAGGAAGGGCAGCGTCCCTTTGAAGATGATCCCTGGCCACCTCCTTTCTTGTGGGCCGTCATCTGGGCCCTGGGAAGCAGGCACCTTTGCCCCAACATCACTGTCAATGTAGCCACCTCTCTCTTTTGTCTGCTAGCCCCAGTCACAACCAGAGCTTCACTTTGGGACTTGTCATGAAGGAAAAGGAGGTAGAACATGCAGAGCAGTTAGCTCAGTGCCTGGCAGGTGGTGTGTGTTCTATAACATTAGTGAAGATGATGGTGGTTGTGATGAAGGTGATGGTGATGATGACGGAGATGGTGGGAATGGTGATGGTGATGATGACGGACATGGTGGGAATGGTGATGGTGATGATGTTGGTAATGCTGGTGAATTGGTGATAGTGATGGTAACGGTAATGATGATGGTGGTGGTGATGATATTGATGAGACTGATATCATCTCTGGCTCAGACTCCTCCTTGGAGCTTCAGACTGATGCGGCGTTGTGTGTAAGGAATGCGATGTGGAGCCAAACTGCCTGGGCTCAAGTTCTGACTCCACCACTTACTAGGTGTGTGAGTTGAGGCAAGTTACTTAACACATCTGTGACTCATTTTCCTCATCTGTGAAATGGGAATAATGACCAAATCCTCCCCCACTGGATTGTTGTGAGAGGAAATGCTTGGATATGTGCCTAGAACAATGGCTGGCAAAGAACAAGAGGTTCATATTATTATTATTACCAGGCATTTGCACTGGATGTCTCATAGGTCTCTCAGCATCAAGCAGACAGTTAGATGCCTGAGCCTGGATCTCATCAGAAGGCCTGGGCTGGAGATACCTAACTGAGCATCTTCAGCACAGAGATGGCGGAGGAAGCATCAGGTGATGACGGTGATGATGCTGATGGAGATAGTGGTGGAGATACTAGTAACAATGATGATGTTGATGGTGCTGATGGTGGTGGTGGTGGTGATGGTGGTGGTGATGATGACAGCAGAGCCCTTGCTTTCAGGGAGCTCACAATTCAGTGTAGGCAGCAGACATCTGCCAATCGTCACAGTACATTGTGATCAGTAACAGAGGCACACACCACGTACTGTGTTATAAGACACATGGGGTTAATGATCAGACTGGAAGAAGAATATAATTGATCCATACCTTCAAACTCACCAGGTGAATGCCAGCAGAGAAAGGCAACCCAGACTCGAGAGAAGCAGGCATCCCTGGTTCAGAGTGGTGACTGCTTCCTCTCATCCCTGCACTTCTCAGTTCACTGCAATCTGACCACCCACTTCAGCTGCATGATTGAGTGGAACCAGTGGCATTTCAGCTGCTAAGTCCAGTGGACGCTTCTCTGTCCATTGAGCCCCTTGTTGATTCTTTCCTCCCTATTCATCCTCTCTTCCCGTTGGTCTCAAGATGCTGTCCTGGTGCTTCTCCAGCCCTCCTGAATAGGCCTTCTTAAGGTCCTTGGCTATTTCCACTTCTTCTAACGTTTTTGCATGTCATTTCTCACTCTACGTGCTTACTCCAGCACTGTCTCCACAGCCGTGTCTGATGCTTCTTCCACCATCTCTGTGCTGAGGATGCTCAGTTAGGTATCTCCAACCCAGGCCTTCTGATGAGCTCCAGGTTCATGTATCTAATTGTCTGCTGGATGCTGAAACACCTATGAGACATCTAGTGGAAATGTCTAGTAATAGTAATAATATGAACCTCTTGTTCTGTGCTAGGCATTGTTCTAGGCACATAGCAAAGCATTTCCTCTCACAACAATCCAGTGGGGGAGGATTTGGTCATTTCCCCCTTTTCACAGATGAAGAAACTGAGTCACAGAGTCATTAAGTAACTTTCCCCAATTCACACAGCTAGTAAGTGGTGGAGTCAGGGCTTGAGCCAGGCAGTTGGTTCCACATCTGATAACCTTAAACAATGCTGCATCAGTCTGAAGCTCTAATGAAGAGTCTGAGCCAGAGATATAAATTTGGGAGTAGAAAGATGAAATTTGAAGCCATAGAAGTTAATGAGATCACCAGGGAAGGATTTAGAGAAAAGAGGGCCCAGGGTTGGGCCTTAAAGAACCCCAACTTTTAAAATCAGGAAGAGGAAGAACCAGGAAAAGAGAGCAAGAAGATATGACCAGTGAGACAGGAGAAAACCCAGGAGGGTGTGATGCCCTGGAGGCCAAGAGAAGAAAGTGTTTCAGGAAAGAGAGAGTGGTTGGAAGAACTGAATGCCATTGGGAGGCCTAGTCAGCTGAGGACAGAGGACTAACCATAGGATCTGGCAAAATGTGGAGTGTGGTGACATTCATTCTCAATGGAGTCAGATGGGAGTGGATTGAAGAGTCAGTGTAGGTGTAGACGACTCTTAAATTTGGCTCCCCAGTCTCCAGGTCCTTTCTGGTTTCCATTCTCAACAGCTCCCATGCCAGCCCCTTCCCATCCACCCTTAAGGGAAGCTGTAGGTCAAGTTCTCATCATTTCCTACCCCTCTTACCAAGGGCCTTCTAGTCAGTGACTCTGCCTTCAGGGGCCCACCCTTTAGTGCGGGGGTCTTAAACTCTTCTGTGCTGTGGACTTCTTTGGAAGTCTGGTGAAGCCTATAGCCCTTTCTCAGAAGAATATTCTTATATGCATAAAATAAAGTATATACGATTACAAAGAATCCAATTATAGTTATCAACATATTTTTAAATATGTGTTTTAGGAATGTATGTGTGTGTAGTGTGCTCCTTTATTTAACACTTCAAATAACAAAACTCAGCAGCAGGACCAATAACTTCCATAATTTTAATGATTATAAATGACAGGAAACTACTGAAAAGTGATATGGAAATATCTGTGATTTCTATTGGTGATTCACCTGTGGTTTGTTGCCTTCATTCATCATTGAAGCGAATGGTAAATTTCAGTTAGAGGTTTGTGAAAGTAAAGAAGTAATATCCTCCATCCAAGTTCACAGATCTTGTCTTCATGGACCCCACGTTAAAAACTTTTGTAATCCAGTCACTACATTCAGCTAACAGTTCTGTCTAAATTATAATCTGATTGAGTCTCCTGCCAAATGAAAACCTTTCAGTGCTTTCCATGGCCTGAAGGAGAAGGTTTAGCTCCTTGGCTGCCTCATCCTAGCCCCCTTGCCGCACCACCCGTGCTCCAGCTGCAGAGAAGGAGCCACTTCCTTTCTGGGTGCTCTCAAGCCTCCGAAGCTCATTAAATGCCACCTCTCCTGCTGGACCCTCGCTCCCCCTCCTCAGCCTAGCCTGCTCCTGGCTCTCCTTAGCTCCCCCACAACCTCCCTGTTTATCACAGGCTATCTGTGATAAACACTGGGTGACGTTTGGGTGCCCTGGCATAGCCAGCACCCACTGGAGAAGGGCTGGGAGCCTTCCTGACTGCTCTGCCAACCCAGCGTGCCCAAAGCCCTCCACAGCCCCCTCCGACAACGCTATATGCAGGAGGGCGAGGCCCTTGGCAATATTTCAGCAAAGGAGAGAAAAGAGCTTATTGAGGAGAGCAAATGGAAACTTCTTCCACACTAGGGCTCTGTCACTTCAGAAGCAGGAACACCCAAATGTGGACCCGCATCAGGACGTGAGCTGGGCTCTCGGCTCCTCAGCGTGTGGATGGTAATGCAGCTTGTCTTTACCACCTGAAGGTTGCATTGGTGGTAGAAGGGGTAGCCAGATAAGGAGAGGACTCGTTTTCCTTATCTGTAAAATATTATCTACCTCAAAATATTATGTGAATTGTCATAATGATATCAATGAGATAATATATGTAAAGCACTCAGCAAGGTTACCTGCTCGAAAATATGGTAATCCTTTTCCTCTCCCGCTTCAGGCAGTAAGAAAAATATTTCCTTTGCACAATGAAGTGCTAAGTCAACTCCCATTCTAAGAGTTCCACTCTAGCTCTGTGAAATCTGCTAAAAACAAGCATGCACACATATATATTCATATATGTGGGTGTGGCTTAAGTTTCAATATAAACGGCACACACATATATGTGGTGTTCCAGAGGGGACAACTGTCAGGTCCCCAGCTGCCAGGAGGGTTAGAGCAGATCTGGGTGGTGGGTCCTTCCTCACCCAGCACGTCAGCATCTCCCCCAGAGCAGTAGGAGAAGGCAGATGGTTCCCAGGCAGATGGAGGAAAGCCAGCCTTTGGAGGGCAGAGACCTGAAGGTGAAGTGCAGCTCCCATTGTTCATGAAGAACTATAACTGAGTATGTGTACAAGAGGCCAGGAGACTCGGGGAGTTGAGAGAGTTAAAGCCAAACGCTCTGTGAGACTCTAGGGAAGAAAGCTCAGAGAGTTGGGAGGGGACCTCCCATTGTTAGGTGTAAAAAAATGGCCCCATCCTCCCATCCCTGTAGACACACCCCTTTGCAATGTGACTTTGCAGCTCCTCCCATCAAGAGGTGGAGTCTATTCTCTACTCCTTGAAGCTGGGTTTGGCCATGTAACTTGTTTAAGCCGGTAGGATGTTAGCAAATGTGATGTAAGCAGAGACTTGAAAGCAGTTGAGGATTGGAGCTTTCTCTCCTTTGCTCCACTGTGTGCACAAGCCTGGGGTAGCCTCCTGGGTGATCAGAGACATGTGGAGAGAGGCCCAAGCAAACACAGTTGAGCCTCCATATATGTGAGGCCATCCTAGATCTTCTGGCCCCAGCTGAGCTAGCCCACAAGAACCACTGAGCCAACCCACAGGATCATGAGAAAGAATATTTACTATTTTAAGCTACTAGGTTTTAGGGAAACTCAGCAAGAGCTACCTGATACACTTCAGTAAGGCATCTTCCGAAGGACTGGTGTTCAGTGCCATCAGCTGCAGTTCAACTGCAATAGTATACGTTGAAGAGTGTTCTCATTAATTAAGAATCTCTGCCATTTCTTGTGACTGGCATGTAATAATATCTTACTTTTGTGTAGAGATTTACATTTATAAACACTCTCATCATCACAGATTCTTTCTGATATAACCAGCAGGCAGGAGAGTAGTGTCCCCATTTGATATGGGGGACGATATTGACTGGGTTGGGTTGGTATCTCCACTTTACAGATGAAAAAAAATGAAGTCCAAGGTCATTAAGGGTTTGCCCAAAGTGATATCATCAAACCCCCTACAGCATAATTTTCCCATGACACCACCATGACTCTGGGAAGAGTTTTGACCTGATTGTAAAAGCCTGACTTGATTGATTTTTGTGTATTTCAGCTGCAACTTGAGTTCCTTCCCTCCTTGGAACCTGCATTCTTCCCAGGTCCTATCCATCAACCTCTTTGGCAACCCCCTCACTTGCAGCTGTGAGTTGTCCTGGTTCCTCAAGGATGCAGAGAGGATTGTCTTAACCAGGTAACACATTCACAAAGCAGATGACTGAGGTGTGCGCTGAAGTTCTTGCAGCTTATATCTTGCTCATGTAACCGTGCTGGGCAGGTTGGCAGTGTTGGGTGGGGCGGCCCTTCTCCTTGTAGTCACACTCAGGGACCCTGATGAAGGAGGCCCTGCCTCCATTACAGCCAGCCAGAGGGGCAGAGAGCATGGAGGAGCAGACGTGGGAGGTTTTAATGGGCCAGGCCAGGAGGAGATGCTCATCACTTCCACTCATATCCCATTGGCCAGAGGGCAGTTAGCTACACCTAACTGCAATGAAGGCTGGGAAATATAGTCTAGCTGTGTGCCCAGTAGGAAAAGGAAATGGTTTAAGTGAACAGCTAGCTTGTCACTGCCAAAGCGATGTTATCATTGCCCTGTTATACAGATGAGCAGATTGGGGCCCAAAGAGGGGAGGTACTTGCTTAGATTCATGCAGCCTCTGGATGGAGAAGGCAGGATCTACCTTCCTCTAAAACTGCGCTCTTAATTTACCACTGGGCCCCAGTGAGTCCCCACGACAGAGCCTGGCCTCCTGGGTCATTCAGTCCAAGACAGTGGGCTTGCAGAGCTCTTGTGGGGCAGAGGAAGTCCTATGAAGACTTCCCATTGACCGCTGGCTGGAAGAGCTGTTTTTGCAGTGGGAAGCCACGTCCAGCTGGCCATCAGGAGAGGATGAGGGCTCAGGACACCTTTGGTCTCGAACACCCTCAAACCAGCTCCACCAGCTAACCTGTCCTCCTTGCAGCTCACTTTGGGAGATCCCCCCCCCAACCTGTGGGGGTTCTTTCTCACCTCCCACTCAAGCCTGGCTGTGAAGTGGGGCTGTCTGCCCCCTTCTCCCTTCATGATGCCTCCAAAGACAAGCACCCAGACCCTTTGCAGTGAAGGGTCTCACTGTGGTATTAATGAAGAGGATTAGAGTGCAGGCTCTTCACACCACTTACTACTGTTGATTTTGGCAGTGTTATTTAACCTCTCTGTGCCTCTACCTCCTCATCTGTAAAATGGGGATACTAGTGCCTGCCTCATAAGGTAGTGCAGATTAAATTAGTTGATACAGTAAAATGCTAACAACAGTCCCTAGCATGTGGCAAGCACTAGGTAAATGTTAGCTAGTATGAGTATTGTCACTAGTACTCACGGCAGGAAGCAGACAGGAGAGAATAGAACGGCAGACTACACTGAGAGAATCTGGACTGCCCTTCACAGCGCTGGCCCCGGGTGTAGCCTCGGGCACTTGCTAGCTATGGTGTCTTGGGTGGTTAGTTCTTCTTTCTGAGCTTCCAGTTCCTTCTCTGCCCAGTGGGAGTGATGAGGGGAGCCTCCTCCACAGGTTGCCCTGAGGGTTAGTGGGGTGAAGCATGTAGGGTGTGTACCATGTGAACCTAACAGACGTGGTGGCAAGTCTTGGTGAGAGGCATTGCCCGCACTGAGGACTCAAAGACCAGCACAGGAGCAGCCCTGATGCCAAATGCCTTCTAACCGGTTGGCCTCCCCTCCAGGGCAGCAGACACAGTGTGCACACCAGCTGCAGGATCCAGCGGCACCTTCTCAGCCCCTCTTTTGCTCTCTCAGCTGCCAGGCGTGTGCCATTCAGACCAAAGCACCACCCTCCTTGATTCCAACCCACCCTCCCCTGTCCTCTCCACCCTGGCACCATCTACGCAGGGTCCCTCCACCCTGAAGGGCACAGCCCCGCCCACTAAACCTGCGGGAGGCCACCAAAGTGTCACCAAGGCCCCCTCCCTGCCTGTGGATTCCCCCACTGGAGCTGCATGGCAGTACAGCAGTGTCAGGGAGGGGACTACCCCCTCCACCTCCACAGTAGGTTCCAGCAACTCCAGAGATCCCCCCCGGGCTGCAAGCACAGCTGGGACAAAGCACCAAGAAGAACATGCTGCCTGGCTTGCCCTTGAGCCCAATATCTCAGCTGCCTCCACCGCCTCAGCCAGCAAGCTTGGTCTCTTCCCCACCTCCGGGAACTCAGTGAGCACACCCCAGGCCGACGGGAGGACGCAGGCCGCCCTGCAGGCTCCCCACCCGAGTCCTTCTGAGGGCAGCGTTCCCATCTTGCTGTTGGACGACGCCGGTGAGGAGGAGGAGGAGAGGGAGAAGGAGGAGGTTAGAGCGCCTCCCCAGGATGTCCCCTGTGATTACCACCCTTGTAAGCACCTCCAGACCCCGTGCGCAGAGCTGCAGAGGCGCTCGCGGTGCCGGTGCCCTGGCCTCAGCGGGGAAGACACCGTCCCAGACCCTCCCAAGCTGCAAGGGGTGTCAGAGACCACCGACACGTCCGCGCTCGTCCGCTGGTGTGCCCCCAACTCGGTGGTGCACGGGTACCAGATCCGCTACTCCCCGGAGGGCTGGCCGGGGAACCAGTCGGTGGTGGGGGACATCTATGCCACCGCCCGGCAGCACCCTCTGTACGGGCTCTCGCCGGGCACCACGTACCGCGTGTGCGTCCTGGCGGCCAACAGGGCGGGCTTGAGCCCGCCGCGGACCTCGGGCTGGAGGGGGCCGTGCGCCGCCTTCACCACCAAGCCCAGCTTCGTGCTCATCTTCGCGGGGCTGTGCGCCGCCAGTGGCCTACTGCTCGTCAGCACCCTGCTTTTGGCCGCGTGTCTCTGCAGGCGGGGCCGGACGCCACGCCGGCAGCGCTACGACACGCACGTGGTGGCCTACAAAAACCCAGCCTTTGACTACCCGCTTAAGCTCCAGACCTGCAATTAGCCCAGCTTCCCCTCCTCCAGTCGCACTCGAGCTGAGAACTGGCTGCCACCGCGCAGAGAGGAAGATACAGAGGGTCAAAATGGCCCAGTCAGCTCTGAAAGTCTCTAGTTCCTGTGAAGCCAGCACTGCTTGGGCACACGCGGAACTCGGAACTTGCCGCGCAGAGTTTCTCAGTCCAAGGAACAACTGCCTTCCCTTCCTTCTACTTCAATCTATTTCCAGAAACGTGATGGTTGGTCCACATCAGACCACTGCCACTGGACATTTGTGTGTTGTTTTATTTGGGTTTTTCGGCAATCAGTGCCCCTCAGGGTCCAGCAGAATAGAATTGTGTGTGGAAGTAGGAAGGGATAAAACAAATCTTTTGCCCTATTGGAAGTTACATCCTCAAGTCATTTCAGGGATATTCCTCATGGTCAAGCTCTAGCCAAGGGACATGTTACTCAAGGAATCAACTCCAGTGGATTCTTAATCTGAGAACTGGGGGTGAGGGAGAACTGCTGCTTATATTGCCTGAGGCCTTTCGGGTTTATTAGTTGCATTTCAGGATATGGCAAAAAATGTGCTTCTAGCTTTATCCTTAAAACCAGTCTTTCAACATTTGTGAAACACAGGCAAAAGCTGTCCTGATTAGTCAGTGTTTACTGCATTTCACCCAAGACTAAGTGGACAAAGGAACTGTGAACTTCAGGAACTTTTTTTTAGAGAGAAAAAAGGAGCAAAAGAGAACCCCAAGGCTCTAGCTAGAGGCCAAAGCATCTCTCCGCTTGCAGTTGCATCAGACAATGCCTTTCTGATTTGTATCTCTGTGGGACATGTCTTACTACATCCTGTTTCACGTTAATACAAACTTAGGGGGGAAAGTGACTTTATGAAATTATAATAGTTTTGCACATTAGCATTTATGTTTCCTGTGGCTACCATTAACAAATTACCACAGACTGGATGGCTTAAAACAGAAATTTATTCTCTTCCAGTTCAGGCCAGAAACCCACAATCAAGGTATCAGCAGGGTTGGTTCCTTCTAGAGACTGAGGGAGAATTGTCCCAGGCCCCTCTCCCAGCTTCTGGTGGAGGCCAGCAATCCTTGGTGTTCCTTGGCTTGCAGATACATCCCTCCAATCTATGTGTCCATTGTCTCATGGCATTTTCTGTGTGTGTCTCTGTGCCCAAATTTCCTTTTAAAAAATTGTTTTTGCCTCCTAGCTTTATTGAGATATAATTGACATGTAACATTGCATTAGTTTAAGGTGTACGTGATTTGATATATGTATATATTACAAAATGATTACAATAAGGTTAGTGAACACATCCATCACCTCACATGGTTACCTTTTTTTGTGTGATGAAAACTTTAAGATCTACTCTCTTAGGAATTTTCAAGTATACTATACAGTATTGTTAACTATAGTCATCATGCTGGCTTCTGGGGATCATTAGAACTGGAAGTTTGTACCCTTTGACCACCTTCACCCATTCCCCCCGACCCCCAAACCCTGGGAATCAATCTACTCTGTTTCTATGAGTTGTTTTTTTAGATTCCATATAAGTGAGATCATACAGAATTTGTCTTTCTGTGACTTATTTCAGTTAGTGTACTGCCCTCAAGGTCCATCCATGTTGTCACAAATAGCAGGATTTTCTTTTTTATGGCTGAATAATATTCCATTATTTATATAAAATCTCACATTTTGTTTGTCCATTCATCCATTGACAGACACTTAGGTTGTTTCCGTATCTTGGCTATTGGGAATAATGCTGCAATGAACATGGGGGTGCAGACATTTCTTCGAGATAGTGATTTCATTTCCTTTGGATATATATCCAGAAGTCAAATTTGCCTCTTCTTATAAGGACACTAGGCATTGGATTGAGGCCCATCAAATCCAGTATGACCTCATCCTAACTTGATTACATCTGCAAAGACCTTATTTCCAAATAAGGTCACATTCACAGGCACTGGGAGTTAGAACTTGAACCTATTTTTTTGAGACACAATTCAACCCAGAACAGCATTTATTTCTACTGTAAGAAAAAAATAAAGTTTGATTCCCATGTATCTTTGTTTCCAAAATGTGCTGCAGCACGAAAACTTTACTGCAGAAACCGAGCATATATCCAAGTTTGACCTGAACAACTGAACTGTACTGTATGTCTCTAGGTGTTTGAACTTTTGAAAAAGCTTTCCAATATTCTAAGGTAGATCCTAGTTTCATCACATATGTAACCAAGAGAACTGGATTAAGTGATTTAAAGGATATCTACCAGCTCCTGATTAAAAATTGCCAAGCAAATGCCAAAAATGTAACTAATTAGCATGAAGTCCTCAGACAAGTAATTAAATTACCCCAACGCTTCTTTTAGCTTACTGTCAAGATTGAGTCTGTTATGTGGAGGCAGCAAAATGAATTTGTCATTCTTTGAGTCTGTATCCATGAATACACACTCAAACATTCTTAATACAATTCCAATGTTTTGCAAACTAGCAGAGTTTACATGTTTTACAACAGTTCAGTATCCAAAATCCTGAGACTTGGATGACTTTTATAAGAGTTGAGGTGGAAAAAATATGTTAACCAGAGCCAGATTAAGACCTTAATACTAAAGAGACGATGGATCCAACCCATGTCACTCCATACAGCGTCAACACTAAACCACAAATAAGCACAACGAAGCACAGAATTCTAATTTTTCCCGTAACTACTTTATTATTTCACGCTCTCCCTTTTTTAAACATAATTTTTGTGTGCTCACACTGTGCTAGTGCTGAGACATTTCGACATGCCTTTTGAGTGGTCTAGCAGTGGGACTTCCACCTCCAGCCTCACCTCCTCCCAGGCTGAGACTGTACAGGAGGTTCCAGAGGGGAGAACTGCCACCGCATGCCACTCTCCTCCTCCCTCACACCACCCTCCATCCAATTCAGCGGCAGTGTCCCTGGCTGCAGGCTTCAGTATGTTCCAAGCCAAGAGTGGCTCAGCAGCTAGTCCGGGAACAAGAAAGCCAGGACCAGCAAGCAACGAAGGGGCACACTGAGCCAAGGATGCCACTGCCAAGAGGCATGGATTGTGCTGATAACTTCCTACTTTTATTTAACACAGCTCAACAGGCTGTGTTTGGATCATCTCACTGCATGATTCCATATTACACTTGGGATAAAACCTGGGACAGTGGGCAGCAATAGGCCTCCACTGTTAAGAGGAAGCAACAAACACAGGCCCTTGTTTTCCTCTTCCCTCTCCCTGCATCCTCCACTCTCCTAAACATGATGGTTTAGCGAGAATAAGGGCTTTTAAGGTGAGATGGTCCCAAACCAATTATTTTTACAATGTAAGTGCAAATGATGTATCTGAATGGACTTTATGAATCAGAAAACTTACACAACAGCAGAGGGCCATAGTACGCTATACAGACAACCCAAGTTGAAGGTATATATATGTTTTCCAGCTCTTTTATTCCTTTAACATCTTAACAAAAGATTTTCTGAAGTTTAAAAAAACCTTTGAAAAATATACAGTTCCGTGTTATTTACATAACATCCAATATCATACAAACATTGCTATGTTAGAAATACAGTGGGAAGGCATGATGTAACTCACTGCCTCTTGGATGGCGTAGGCTAACGGACATGTTTTCATGTCCCAACTACCATTGTTACTTGTTATCCTGATACGTAAACAATTAGGCACCTGAGAGGTTGGAAGACTCCTGAACACGAACTTCAGTACCTTCTATTTTGATCTTATTTATTATTTTCAAAACTTACTGTATTTTAAATCTCTTGACAAGTTTTTACTTCATCCACAACTAAGCTATCTTTATTGTCATTATCCTAAATGATCAAGTATTAACCACATGAACTGTTAATGTGTACACAGATCTAAAAATCAAACATAAAATTGTGTAGCCAAGTTGTGTAGGATAAATATTTAAACTCAAGAAATTCCCTAGTGCTTTGTGAGCAATCTAAATTCTATTAAAGAGAAGTGACAATTCTTCAGTTTCCATGTGCTGGACTATTTTCTTAAAAAACATTAAAAAATGACAGACAATAATTGGAATAATTAGTACCTTATAAATTAATTAAGAAACCTAAGATAAAAAATTCTAAATTATACTTTTATTTATATTTAAAAATACACTGGAAATTCTGCATATGCCATGATCAAGCTTATTTTCAATGCACATTACTTCAATTTTTGACGACATGGTTTGTTCTGACAAGTCCTTTGTCAAGTTGAACACCAAAACAGGGAAACTCCTGTCCATTTCCACTGGCCTGCCGCCATGATGGATACTGCTTCCTTGCTAACAATGATGGATGGCTTTCATTTGCCTTTTATCACCTGAACAGTTTTCCGACCATAATGATAATAACTGTAAGCTGATGCAGCTGTGGTAAAAGCTGTAAAACACCTTTTATGGAAGGAAAGAAAGAAAATTTAGTCTGAAAAAGAGTAACTGTGAGAATCATAAATAATATATTGAAAAGAGTTATTTAAAAAGTAAAAAAGGCAGTGAGGTGTAAATTTTTTTAACCAAAAGGAACTAAATACACTGCTTTTCTTTAAGACTCTATTTGAATTAGTAATGTCAAACAGAATTAATCTGGTTAATGAGCCCCAAAGAATAACACTACTAGCAATTGTCATTTTCACCCAGATATTGCACTAGGTGTCTAATGTTCTCACTTCATTTTCACAACAGCCTACTCTTGGCCATTCCTCACGGCCACAGAACCATGTTGAAGCCCGGCGTGGTGTGCACTCTAGAGCACGTGCTCTCTCTGCTGCTCCATGCTGCTCAGAGTGTCAGACTATTTCCTACAGATTTTGAGAATTCTAATATCTGAGTCATTTTAAATAAATTTCAGCTTTCTTTACTGATTTTTCCTTAAGTGAATTACCAGATTAACCAGACTCTCTTTGAAATTACACAAGTGATGCTCATGGCTTGCTGAATGCTTGCAGCTAACAGCTTACTTTTTAGGCACCCATACACGGCTCCTTCACCAGGTGAGGTGTAGGATCATCAAGACTCTACTTTTGTTTGATCCCAAACCTGTGTATGCCAGTTTCATATTCTAAATTCATACATAAACCAATGAAATATACATGTAGGAAGAGCTGCTATTTCTTTTTTTCTTTTTTGGTGAGGAAGATCAGCCCTGAGCTAACATCCATGCTAATCCTCCTCTTTTTGCTGAGGAAGACTGGCCCTGAGCTAACATCTATTGCCAATCCTCCTCCTTTTTTTTTCCCCAAAGCCCCAGTAGATGGTTGTATGTCATAGTTGCACATCCTTCTAGTTGCTGTATGTGGGACGCCACCTCAGCATGGCCAGAGAAGCGCTGTGTCGGTGTGCGCCCGGGATCCGAACCTGGGCTGCCAGTAGCAGAGTGCGCACACTTAACCACTAAGCCACGGGGCCGGCCCAAGAGTTGCTATCTCTGAGAACAAAGTTGGATGCTTTGGAAAGACTTGATAACAAGGCGAGTTGCTAAAAAATGGTGTCAAAGTAAGTAGGCAATATAATTGTTAAATATGAGAAAAAATGTTAAAAATCTAGAAAGTTTCTATACTCAGATTGCTTCGTAAATGTCTTAATTCTTCTATCACTTAAAAAGAAGCAGAAATTGAAAATCAGAGAGGTTGTATTATGGACATGATGTAGTCAGTCTATCCAAGAAAGAAAAAACTCCCACTGATGGGCCTATGCTCAAAGAAAAATCATTGGTCCTATGTATATCAGAAGACGTAGGACAAATCAGAATAAATGTACACTTATATAATTTAGAAAATGAAATGTTTAGCATGTGTATCATTTTTAAAGCTTCTTTAGCTTAACTGACTTTGGTTAACAACCATTTTCTGGCTCAGACTACATCAAGAAAGAAGGTTTTAATTATCGAGTTTAAAGTGTACTAAAATACAGTGCTTCAAGATCAGTGGGGCACATTTGGACTGTGAAAATTTGAACTAGACACATTTTCAAGCTATAAATAAGCATAATAAAATAAAATTCGAAGTCCCTTCTCCAAGTTTCTCTCTCACTATGCCCCTTTCACTAGGCTGGATGCACTTTCCCTTACTCACTTTCCTAGCCCTCTGACTTTGCTCAGGGTCTGTCCTTCAGCTGAATGGCCTCCCCTCAGTGTCCCTGTATAAAATCCACCTAGACCTCAGCTCAAAATGCCACTTCCTCCCTGAAGCTTTCCCTCTTCTTCCTACCTGGAAGTACCTTTCGCTCCTATGAAACCCCAACAAATTATGTGTACCTCTCATCCCTTTTAACTTGCGTGAAAGCTCCTATAATATAACTTCTACATTCCACAGGTGATAGTAAGCTTCTTCAGAATGGTATCAATCATAAAATATAGCCCTCAGCTTTACACAGTCGGTGCTCAATAAACACTATAAGAACAAAGTAATTCTACAACTGTCACAATAAGCCATTCAGTTGACATTCTCAGAAAGTAATTCTAAATTTAGCTTACCACAGTATCTGAAGATAAATGCTGTCAGCATAATTGAAAACTGGAGCTGCCAAAGAAGCTGCCACCAAGATTAACTGGACTGCTGTGTTCACCTAAAAAAAAGAAGCCACAAATGAACAGTGCCAACCAGATCCTGTTTCAAGCTCACGAGACAAAGGCATAACCCATCACAGTTTAACACAACATACCCCCAGCAGGCTTCATGTTGTAATATCCTTGCCAAAGAAGCTGGCATTCACAAAAGAGAGAGAACTTCACTAACTGACCCATCTGTGCACACAGCTGCCCTTTAGAGTGAGGGGAAGGGCAAGTGTCAGAAAATACTACTATCTTGAATTTCCATAGCAATTCAATAATGCTGCTGAGTTCTGTGCCTTTTTTTCAGTTGCCCATTAAAACAGTCTTGTGAATATGGAAATAATTAAGCTACCTCTTCACAGGTAAAAGGCAATGAGTTAAGTGACTTGTCTGCAGTCATAGCAGGTTACAGATCCAAATCTAGAACCCAGATTTCCCGGCACTTCATTCAGTGTTCCCTTTACCTGCCTACCTGTCAAATCTATGAGGTTAGAAAATTGAAATGCATTCATCTCCCTGAGAGAGGCTCTCTGGAGGACATGAGTAGGTTTCCCTACCCCAAAAGACAGCATGGAGGAGAAAAGGAAAAATAGAACCAGAAAGACACCGGAGACTCCCTCTCCTCATTATAAGTGGTCTGGGGAAGAGTGGGTGAAGTATGAATCAGTAGGTGCTGTGCCTAGAGAAGCACCTATGTTCTATCATCCATTCTGTAGCCAAATTACAAGGATTCCACTTTGTTTTAAAAACAAATAATAAGGGCCAGCCCCGTGGCTTAACGGTTAAGTGCACACGCTCCGCTGCCGGCGGCCTGGGTTCGGATCCCAGGCGCACACCGACGCACCGCTTCTCCGGCCATGCTGAGGCGGCGTCCCACGTACAGCAACTAGAAGGATGTGCAACTACGACATACAACTATCTACTGGGGCTTTGGGTGAAAAAAAAAAAAGTAGGAGGATTGGCAATAGATGTTAGCTCAGGGCTGGTCCTCCTCAGCAAAAAGAGGAGGATTAGCATGGATGTTAGCTCAGGGCTGATCTTCCTCACAAAAATAAATAAATAAATAAATAAATAATAAAAATTGTCTGGAGAACTTCTTGCAAGACCAAGGATGTGAGGCATTTGTCCCTGCACCTCTTTAAGCCACTTTCTATGTAGTGCTACACTCAAATCGCTGTACTTGATACAAATATAAGTCTCTTGAATCAAAAAACTCCCATCTATGTAGGGAAAAGTCCACCCCAGGGAGTCTCTGGTATAAAAGTAATCACCCCTCTGCCCTAAAGGTGATCAGTATCCCTAACCTGTTAAACCTCTGTCACAAGGGATGGGGCGAAAGAATGACTGGAGCAAACTTATCAAGGCTACTAGAAAAAACAATGTGCCTCGGGAGGCATTAGTAGTATCCTCTGGGCCTGCAAAGATCGGCATACATCTTCTGTGTGAAGAGGGCTCAGGAAAACAGGATGGACAACTAAGAGTAGCAGTTGTTTATCAGTGAATAAAACTTTCTCCTATCCCCTTCCATGTAACAGTTGATCTTAAAAATAAAAGGACCTTGGGGCCGGCCAGGTGGCGCAAGCGGTTAAGTGCGCGTGCTCCGCTGTGGCGGCCCAGGGTTTGCCGGTTCGGATCCGGGGCTCGCAGCTACGCACTGCTTGTCAAGCCATGCTGTGGCGGCATCCCATATAAAGTAGAGGGACATGGGCACGGATGTTAGCCCAGGGCCAGTCTTCCTCAGCAAAAAGAGGAGGATTGGCAGATGTTAGCTCAGGGCTGATCCTCCTCACAAAAAAAATAAAAAATAAAAAAATAAAAGGACCTTATTACACAGTAGTTTCACCACAGGGAGGGGGGTAGTGAAACCAGAAAGGAATCTTCATAATCTCCTGGTATCTCAATCAAGATGCAATTACATTTCCACTCCCTCTACCTTCCCTAAATGGTGGCCCTAAAAGTTCATTCAGAGACTGAAATTCTCAGACCACGAACAGAAAACATGACACATATACTAAAGATCCAAAGAGCTCAGAGGACAAAAGAATTTAGTTAATGACCCCACTCTCTGTCCCCTATAGTCAATGCATTTAAATCTGTCTAATTTTCAGCTGTTCCAGACTGAGATTTATATTCATTATAATAAATATTCACAAGGGAATAACTTAAAAGAATGTTGTGTGTCTCTTACCTTGCTGATGAAGGTTGGTTTTAACCTCGCAGTGGCATAGCAAGGATTGAAATACTTAGAAAGTGTTCGCTGGCAGAGGACAAAAAAGATAAAGTTTATTCAATTTATTCTTCAAGTTTAAAACAAACATTTTGTTATTATATGTAACAGTTACAGAGTGTTTACCACATGCCTGGCTCTATGCTAGATGAGCCCTTTATCTGCATCTTCTTTTATTATCCTAAATGAGCAGTATCTACATTCTTTATAAGTCATACACAGGTTACTGAAAATAGATTTTTAAAATTTAAATATTTATTTCTCAATTCCTATAAAATTCTAACAATAACTATCATAAAGTCTGCCTGACTATATCTTTTTACTAAGTAAACTCAATAAATCTCCCTTATCACTGTTTTCTTTTATAGACTAAAAAAGAAAATGAATAAAATATTCCTATTTTCCCTGTGTTGTGAACCAAAAGATGAGCATATGCTATGCTTATGTGCTCAAATATTTGTAGAACCAATGAACAAATATGCAGACAAACCATTCCATGCTCATACAACTGTGATTTTAAAACCCAGTTCTACTTAATCCATAGCAGAGGCTAAATTAGACAGGAAAGGGGGCTTGGTTATGCAAAACACTCCTAACAGAGTTTGCTGCTAGGGACAGGGCTAGCTAGTCTAAATTTTATGTGGTATCAACTGAAAAGATTTTGACTTAAAACAAAAACATGGCTTTTTAAAATTGACTATTAATACGTTCACTGAAAAACTACCTTAACGGGTGATTCAAACAGCAAGATGATAGTTATATCTGAGTTTTTTTTCATCCTTGGTTAATGGATCAAAAAAAATTGCCATAAATTATTCCCATAAAGTGAAACTCAGTATACAATCATGATTTTTTTTTTGCCTTAAGTTATAAGTAATAGTAAAAATATATTTTTTTGAAATAAACTCACCGGTGTTGGAAGAGTTCGATATCTGACATAAAAAACAGCAGCAATCAACATTACATCTCTTGAAATTATCATATAAGTAAGTGGAACTGAAAATCAAATATAAAGTAATTTGATTGGGATTTTGAAAATTACTAAGATATTATGCATACAATGAAGCCTCATTCAGCCTTACCATAAACTGGTGTTTCACATAAGTAAAAATTTTATAATAAACAATTGCTGATAGTTTAGGATCCTTATAGTGAACCACTGATTTTCATGTTCTTCTTTAACCTGCCCTCAAAACAAAGTGAAAAACAGACTATGGCTTTTAAACTCTATGGCTGCCTTTCAGAATGTTGATCCTCTTGCCTCTTTTTCTATTTTTTTTTTCTTGTGTATGTTTTAAAGCTGCAGTTATCAGTGTCAGCTCTACTCAGCCCCCATTATCTCTTTGTTACTTCTGAGTTTTGTGTGTTTGGAAAAGAGATCACCATGCATCCTATAATCACATGGAATGAGATGGTAAAGAGGCTAGAAAGGATGTCCTGACATTAGTCTGGCATCTCAGGAGCTTTGACTGTTTGCTTCTGCATTCTAGACTATCTTATGAACAGTAAAATTTGCTGTATGAACCACTTGTGGAGAAACAAAATATCTTCATTCTTGTCTGGCCAGTTCCTACCCAGGCAATTGCTATTTTTTCTCGTGCCCCATTCATTCAATGAATCCTAATTAAATATGAATTCAACTTTTTGATAGTTTTCTCATTATTCCTAAGATTCTACAGCATGGCCCCAGAGCCAGCAGAAGGATATTTTAGATGGATACCCAAGGAACTCCTACTCTCTTCTGAATGAGAATGGGAGGGCAGAGGTCTTGATTCACTAACATCCTTCTGTACTGTAGGAAGTTTTAACCATAACATATATCATTTTTATTTTAAAAAATTACTTTTTTTAAAAAAGGAAAAAAATCCTGAACACTGGGTTCACACTGAGGTTACGCTTATGGTCCTCTGCAGTTGTTTTTTTTTTTTTTGTGAGGAAGATCAGCCCTGAGCTAACATCTGCCAATCCTCCTCTTTTTGCTGAGGAAGACTGGCCCTGAGCTAACATCTGTGCCCATCTTCCTCCACTTTATGTGGGATGCCGCCACAGCATGGCTTGACAACCAGTGCGTTGGTGCACGCCTGGGATCCGAACCCGTGCCGCCAGCAGCGGAGGGTGAGCACTTAATCGCTAGGCCATGGAGCTGGCCCCCTCTGCAGTTTTGACATTCTACTGGTTCTGTAATTTAAGAACAATCTCACTAATTAATTACATATTTAAAATTTAAATCTCTGCTGGGCGAGGCTGTGATGTGTTGATTCTTGGCCTAGTCCTCGATGACAAGACTCTTCCAAAGAGAAAATGCTTATCCATGCAAGTCACGGCATTTGGAGCACACAGAAGGCATGGCTATATGAGCCAAGTACCAAAACAAGGAAGCCATGATTTTCAGGAGGATTTTTGTGCCTGTAAAACAAACTTTTCTATAGTAATCATTAGCTGGCAAAATCTAATAACAATCAGATTTTAAAACTCATGCAAATTACATATAGTAAACGTCCTAAACACGACTGTAGATGAAAATAAAGACCTGTTATTGTATTTCATCACCAAAGGGAAAAAAGGATACAATTTAATCCTAAATAAGAGGTTTCTGCAGAAGAGGAGATGAGGCAGTTCAACACACAGCAAAGACTTGGGTTCTAGTTCTATAAACTACCAAAATTACCATTTATTGAGCATCTGGCACTGTTTTAAGCATTTCATACATATTATGTCATTTAATCCATATACCAACTCCATGAAATATGGACCATCATTATCCTCATTTTAAAAATATGGTAAAAAAGCCTCAGGCAGATTATATAACTTGGCCAAGGTCACCATTAGTAAGTAGTACAGTCATTCCTCGATTAACAACAGGGATATGTTCTGAGAAATGCGTCATTAGGTGACTTCGTCATTGTGTGAACATCAGTGTATTTGGTATTGCCTACAATACCTAGGATATATGGTACTAGTCTTAGGGGACCACTGTTGTATATGCAGTCCGTCACTGACCAAAATGTCATTATGTGGCACGTGACTGTACAGCCAGGAATGGAACCTAGGTCTATGGAATTCACAGCCTATGCTTGGGGCAGTGCATTAGGCTCTAACCCAGCAGTGTGATTAGCAATCAGCGTCTCTGGACTTAGTTTACCACCTGTAACAGGCCGGTGGTAAAAGCACAGACAAAAGCTCCCTCAGGGATTCACATGCACAGCCAGGCTGGGACCCTGCTGCACCACGTGCTCTCTAAGGCCTCTGCCAACTGACAGTATATATACAGGCTCTTACTCTGGTTCTTTGGGCAATGTTATCCAGTTCCCTAGCTTTCGAATCTTCTAACTGCTCCTGCTTTCTCTCTTGGCCTTCCCTTCCCTTCCCTTTTCTTCCAGGACTAAGACAGCTTTCATTTTGCCTATCAGAGTATGATAGTGTGTTAGTGGGAGTAAAAGGGTGTAAAAGTGTCGGGGATAGTTCCAAGGTGTTCTTCCCTACTTGCTAACTCTGTATGAAATACAGTTAATGTCTCCAACAAGGAGGTACATCACAGGCAAACTTTATGAGCATTAAAGGAAAATAATAAAATCAAGTCACTTTTACATATTAAAAGTGGTCACTATCAATATCATGGGTTATTGCCATTGAAAATAATTTTTTTTGTTGTTTTTGTGAGGAAGATCAGCCCTGAGCTAACATCCATGCCAATCCTCCTCTTTTTGCTGAGGAAGACTGGCCCTGAGCTAACATCCGTGCCCATCTTCCTCCACTTTATGTGGGACGCCGCCACAGCATGGCCTGACAAGCAGTGCATCGGTGCGCGCCAGGGATCCGAACCTGGGCCGCCAGCAGCAGAGCATGCACACTTAACCACTATGCCATGGGGCTGGTCCCATGAAAATAAATTTAACAACAGAATGATTATTCTAGAAATTGACTTAAACTAGCAATCAGTATTTGCTATATAATAAACCAATAACATAATGATATGGAAAGGAATCACTATTTGATAAATGTGGCAGAACAAATGTACATAAGCAAGTAGCAATTAACTTAGATTCACATCCTACACTTTTGTAAATGTAACAAATCAAAGAATTTGTTTTCATTCTTCTCTCCCCTCCCACAGAAAGAGCAAGAAGATGATCAGAATTATTTATTATTCCAACTGAGAAAGAAACCAAATTTCTTACTCTTGAAGAAACGAGGCTATTCAAATCAAGGTGGATGGAACTTTTACAAAAATGCAGTATAAAAACAAGAAGATGCAAAACTGCATATATGCATCTCTCTCTAAAACCCTTCTAAAATGACAGTAAAGGAATGAAAGGACATAAAGTCACAAAGAGAATGGGTAAAGGAGACAAATCTTAAAGTTTTAACTGAAGCTGATTAGTAATAACTACCTCAACAGAGTGGGGAGAGCTGAAACCCAAGTCCTTCAGAAAGGGATGCTCACAGTAGACCAACTTGCACCACAAAAACCCAGAAAGTCCACAGAAAGAGCAGTTAGATCCCTGTCCACCAAGCCCTCCCTAACACCATTCTGCTAAGTCTCTACACCAGGGCTGTGGCTCCCTGCAGCTAAGGGTGATTTGTACATTGTAAAATGGTTAGGGGGAAAAAAATCAAAAGAGTACTATTTCACGATACATGAAAATTATATAAAATTCAATTTCTGGTGCCCATAAGCAAAGTTTTATTGGAACATAGCCATATTCATTTACATATTTTCTATGGCTGTCTTCACACTACAGTAATAGCAGAGTTGAGTAACTGCAATCAAGACCACATGGCCCGCATTTACTATCTGGGCCTTCACAGAAAAAGTTTGCCAACCCTCGTTCTACATGTAAATCTCTAAACCTAGGGGTCATTGGGGTTCAGTGGGATCAAGTGAAGAAGGTCAACATACTGAACATTGAGAGCCCCCAGCCTCCTCCCACAGCTTAGCTCCCAAAACACTGGTGGCAAGGCCTCTGCAATCCCTAAGGAGCAGATGGAGAGCTCTTATCTACAGAATAGACCTAAAGGTACTGAGAATTCAGGGCCACGCCTGGTCCCTGCCTATTCACCCTCGAGGGAAGCACAAAACCCAACAAATTCCACTAATAACCAGAGAGCACCAATTAACATTTTATGCGTAACTAAAATGTAAGTGAGCAGCCAAGGATCACCAGACATTTTAGTAAGGTCTACATCATGAAGGAGAGACAAAAACAAATAGAAAAAAATTGGAATTCAAAAGAAAAAGATGTAGTATGGAGGTTAAAAAAAAATCCTTTTTATATATATATATATATATCTCATATATATAGTATGATTCCATTTATATGAAATGTCCAGAGAAGGAAAATTGAGAGACAGAAAGCAGGTTAGTGGCTGCCTAGGTCTGGGAGTAGGAACAGGGAGTGAGTGCAAATGGGCACAGGGACTCTTCTTGGGTGATGGAAATGTTCTAAAACGGGACAGTAGCGATGGCAGTACAACTCTGTAAATTCACTAAACATCATTGAAATGTACACATAAAATGGGTGATTTTTATGGTATAAAAATAAAGCTATTAAAAAAGGAACTTCTTGGGGCTGGCCCAGTGGCATAGTGGTTAAGTTCGCATGCTCCGCTTCAGTGGCCCAGGAGTCTCAGGTTTGGATTCTGGGCGCAGACCTACGCATCGCTCATCTAGCCATGCTATGGCAGTGTCCCACATACAAAATAGAGGAAGACTGGCACAGATGTTAGCTCAGGGACAATCTTCCTCAAGCAAAAAGAGGAAGATTGGCAACAGATGTTAGCTCAGGGACAATCCTCCTCAACAAAAAAAAAAAAAAAGGAACTTCTTAAAATTTAACATATAAATAACATGATCTCAATAAAAATACCCCACAGGGGGGAAAATATATATAAACAGATAGATAGATAGAAGATACCCTGAATGATGATACTCACCTATGAAATAAGGAAAGGTGCGTTTTCTAAAAAGAACATGAATACAAGAAGAGCTCTTGAAAATTAAAAATGATAGTAATAAAAATGTCAGTAGGATGGGCAAATGACAAAGTTGGGAAAATCTCCCAGAAAGAGAACAAAAAGACAGAGTTAACAAAATAAAATAGAGAAAAGAAGAGAGTCAATCCATGAAGCTCAATTCTGATTAAGAATTTCAGAAAGAAAAGAATGAAGAAAACATAGGGTAGAAAGTTATCAGACATAATTTTCAGAATTGAAGCATGAATTTTCAGACTGAAGGGGCCTACTTAATACCCAGCACAATGAAAGAAAGCCTCACAACAAATTCTAGTAGGATCTAGAGCATATACCATTATGAAATTTCAGAACTACAAGGATAATGAAAAGATCCTGTGGTTCAGCTTCCATTAATATCTGACTAGTAATTCAGAACAATCCTCCTGCTAAGACAACTAAAGAAAAACATTTAAAAAAATCTTGAGGGGGCCGGCCCCGTGGCGTAGCGGTTAAGTGCACACACTCTGCTGCTGGCGGCCCAGGTTCAGATCCCGGGTGCGCGCTGAGGCACCATTTGTCAGGCCACGCTGTGGCGGTGTCCCATATAAAGTGGAGGAAGATGGGCACGGATGTTAGCCCAGGGCCAGTCTTCCTCAGCAAAAAGAGGAGGATTGGCATGGATGTTAGCTCAGGGCTGATCTTCCTCACAAAAAGAAAAAAAAGAAAATCTTGAAAACAAAAAGCTAATCTCTGTTAAAGAGTGATAACTCAGAAAAATAAGCGTAGACACTCAAAGCCACTATCCCTGATCCTAAAAAGTAGCCACTAAGCTAAATGGAGCTGTTGGCAGCCTCATGGGGGTGAAGGGACAGGAGTCAAAGCCCAGAGCCCTAACCACCTCCCAGCTTTGAGCTGGGATCTGAACCATAGGGTTGGAAGAGGAGATGGCCCAAAGTAAACTAGGCCTTACAAGAATGTCCCATCATCTGGCAGCGTAGATGGTCCCAAACTGTTAGCATTCTTAGGCACCTGGCAGCACTGAACAAAAAATTTTCTCTAGAGAGTGATGTCATCATCCTAAGCATCAAAATATTCCTCCAAATTAGTTTTCAAATATTAATACAACGTCTAAACAGTCAAAACTAACCAAAGACACACGATACCATGAATAAGAATCAATACAAACAACAGACAAACGAAAGAGACCATTAAAAGATATAAGATTTTGGAATAATCAGAGTCTATTAAACAACTAAGCCATGTTCAAAGGGATACAAAAAACAAGACTGAAAATTCCAACAGGAAACTGAAAACTATAAAAGATGATTTAGTAAGTCTGAAGAATAAAATAGAAATTCTCTAAGTGAAAAATACAATAGAAGTTAAGAATTAAATGAATTTGGCATAGCTGCAGAGAGAATTATTGAAATGAAAGAGTAAGCTCATTAGTAATCACCAGAATGGAGCCCAGAAAGATAAGATGAGGTAACATACAGAAAAGAGGCTAACACACTTAGAGGATACAGTGAGAAAGTCTAATGTAGGAACGCTACAATCCCAAAAGAAGAGGAGAAAAATAGGCAACAGCAATACCTGAAGATCGTGACTCAGAATTTTAATCAGAACTGATTAAAGAAATCAATCCACAGATTAAAAAGTCCAACAAATCCCAAGCAGGATGAATAAAAAAGCAACTCATACCAAGAAATATTATTGTGAAGCTGTGAAACACCAAAGACAAAGGAAATACTAAAAGCACCAAAAGAAAAAAGATTGACTTCGGGCCGGCCCCGTGGCTTAGTGGTTAAGTGCACGTACTCCGCTACTGGCGGCGCAGGTTCAGATCCCAGGTGCACACCGACACACTGCTTCTCCAGCCGTGCTGAGGTCGCGTCCCACATACAGCAACTAGAAGGATGTGCAACTATGATGTACAACTATCTACTGGGGCTTTGGGAAAAAAAAGGAGGAGGATTGGCAATAGATGTTAGCTCAGAGCCGGTCTTCCTTAGCAAAAAGAGGAGGATTAGCATGGATGTTAGCTCAGGGCTGATCTTCCTCACAAAAAAAAAAAGAAAAAGAAAAAAGATTGCCTTCAAAACAAAATGGATTAGCAGCAGATTTCTTATTACTGACAATGGAAATGAGAAGACAATTAAATGATACTGTAAATGTGCTGAAAGAAAATAACTACCAACCCAGAATTCTATACTCAACAAAAATATCCTTCAAGAATAAAGGTAAAATCAGAAAGAGGAAAACAAATACTACATGGTATCACCTATATGTGGAATCTAAAAAAAAGTCAAACTCATAGAAATAGAGAGTAAAAATGTGCTTGCTAGAGGCTGGAGGGTGGGGCAAATAGGGAGAGGTTGGTAAAAGGGTACAAACTTTCAATTTTAAGATGAATAAGGGTTGAGGATCTAATGTAAAACATAGTGACTATATAGTTGCTAACACTGTATTGTAGAATTGAAATTTGCTGTGAGTAGAAATGAAATGTTCTCAGAAAAAAATAAAGGCAAATAAAAATATTTTCAGAAAAACAAAAATGTGCCACAGTAGACCTGATTAAAAGAATTTCTTTTTTTTTAAGTTTTTTTTTTTTTTTTTTTTTGGTGAGGAAGATCAGCCCTGAGCTAACATCCATGCCAATCCTCCTCTTTTTGCCGAGGAAGACCGGCCCTGAGCTAACATCCACGCTCATCTTCCTCTACTTCATATGGGATGCCACCACAGCATGTCCTGACAAGCGGTGCACTGGTGCGCGCCCGGGATCCGAACTCGGGCCGCCAGCAGCAGAGCACAAGCACTTAACTGCTACGCCACGGGGCCGGCCCCTAAAAGAATTTATGAAGATATACTTTAGACAAAACAATAACAATTCCAGATGGAAGGTGTGAAATACAACAAACGATATAAACCAGAAAAAAGTAAATATGAAGATAAATCTAAATGAATATTGACTTTCTAAACAATAATATCATGTGGGTTTAAGAAATATATATTTGACAAAGGAGCCAAGAACATACAATGGGGAAAAGAAAGTCTCTTCAACAAATGGTGTTGGGAAAACTGGATAGCCATATGCAAAAAAATGAAAGTAGACCCTTACCTTACACCATACACAAAAATTAACTCCAAATGGATTAAAGACTTGAATGTAAGACCTGAAACTGTGAAACTTCTAGAAGAAAACATAGGCAGTACGCTCTTCGACATCAGTCTTAGCAACATCTTTTCAAACACCACATCTGACCGGGCAAAAGAAACAATAGAAAAAATAAACAAATGGGACTACATCAAACTAAAAAGCTTCTGCACAGCAAAGGAAACCATCAACAAAACGAAAAGACAACCTAACATTTGGGAGAAGATATTTGCACCACATCCACCTGATAAGGGCTTAATCTCCAAAATGTATAAAGAACTCATGCATCTCAACAACAAAAACTAACAACCCAATTAAAAATGGGCAAAAGACCTAAACAGACATTTCTCCAAAGAAGATATACAGATGGCCAACAGACACATGAAAAGATGTTCAAAATCACTAACTATCAGGGAAATGCAAATCAAAACTACAATGAGATATCACCTCACGCCCGTCAGAATGGCTATAATTAACAAGACAGGAAACAACATGTGTTGGAGAGGTTGTGGAGAGAAGGGAACTCTCATACACTGCTGGTGGGAGTGCAAACTGGTGCAGCCACTATGGAAAACAGTATGGAGATTCCTCAAAAATCAACGATAGAACTACCATATGATCCAGCTATTCCACTGTTGGGTATTTATCCAAAGAACTTGAAAACACCAATTTGCAAAGGTACATGCACCCCTGTGTTCATTGCAGCCTTATTCACGATAGCCAAGACTTGAAGCAACCTAAGTGCCCATCAAGGGACGAATGGATAAAAAGCTGTGGTATATATACACAATGGAATACTACTCAGCCATAAGAAACGATGAAATCCAGCCATTTGTGACAACATGGATGGACATTGAGGGCATGATGCAAAGTGAAATAAGTCAGAGGGAGAAGGTCAAATACCGTATGATTTCCTTCATTAAGTAGTAGATAATAACAACAATAAACAAACACATAGGGACAGAGATTGGATTGGTGGTTACCAGAGGGGAAGGGGGGAGGGAGGAGGGTGAAAGGGATAATTGGGTACATGTGTGTGGTGATGGGTTGTAATTAGTATTTTGGTGGTGAACATGATGTAATCTATGCAGAAATAGAAGTACAATGATGTACACCTGAAATTTTTACAATGTTATAAACCAATGTTACTGCAATAAACAAAAAATTTTAAAAAAAAAAAAAAAAAAAAAAACTCAAGTATGACAACAATAACCTAAGTTGAGAAAGGAATAAATGGAGTTAAAGTATTCTAAGGCCCTTCCAGTGCCCAGAACGTGTATAGAGTTGTTAACATTAAGCTTTGATAAGGATGAAAGTTATCATTTTGAGAAAAACTAAATGGAAACAGAGTGTAAAACTTTCAAACTGGTACAGGGAAAACAAATATAATGATAAAAAATACAGGGGCCGGGGGGCCAGCCCCATGGCGTAGTGGTTAAGTGTGCACGCTCTGCTGCTGGCGGCCTGGGTTCAGATCCCGGTCGCACACCGATGCACTGCTTGTCAGGCCATACTGTGGCAGCGTCCCATATAAAGTGGAGGAAGATGGGCACAGATGTTGTTAGCCCAGGGCCAGTCTTCCTCAGCAAAAAAAGAGGAAGATTGGCATGGATGTTAGCTCAGGGCTGATCTTCCTCAGGAAAAAAAAAAAAAAAAATACAAAAGTAGGACAGAACATGTGGGTCAAATAAAACATAAAATAAAATGGAAGACTGCTACACAAATATTAGTAATCACAGCAAATGTTAATGGATTAAATGATTCAGTTGAAATATAAAATATTTTTAGGCTAGATAAAATAAAGACAATCCATCCATCTATGTGTTGTTTACAAGAGATAAAGATATGGACAAGTTGCAAGCAAAAGAGTTATCTATCACGCAAACACTGACCAAAAGTAAGCCAGTGTAGCCAGTGTAATACTCAACAAAAGACACTTTAAGTTCACAATTATTACTAGAGATATAGAGAGTCACTTCATAATAAAACATTTAATTCACCAAAAAGACACAATTCTAATTTATATGCACTTAATAGCATGACTTCAAAAGACACAAGCAAAAATCAGAATTACAAAGAAAAATAGATACACAGTAGGAAACGTTAACATACTCTCTCAGTAACTGACAGAACAAGCAGACCAAAGGGCAAAAAGAAGTCTGTAAAGAAACAGATTTAAACATTAGGATTAAAAACTTGACCAAATGGACACATACAGAACATCATACCCAATGACTACAGAATACACATTCATTTGAAGCATGCATAAAATATTAATAAAATTTGACTGTATACTGGGCTGAAGGGCTAAAAACAGAGCATATTCTCTGAATACAAGGTAATAATGCCAGAAATCAATAACAAAAAGATACCTAGAAATATCCCACAAATTAAGAAATACATTTTTCTTATCCTCCTAGGTCAAAGAAAAAAATCATAACGGAAATAGGATATTTTGAACTCAATAATAACAAAAGTACTAATATCAACATATGAGATGCAGTGAAGGGGATACTTTGAAGAAAATGTATAGTCTTAAATGCAAACTTTAGAAAAGCTGAAAAGAAATGAGCTAAATAGCATCCATCTATAGTTGCACTGTTCAATACAACAGCCACTAGTTAACATGTGAAGAAAAAGCACTTGAAACGTGGCTGGTCTGAATTGAGAGGTGCTGTAATAGCAAACTACACACTGCCTTTCAAAAGCATAGTATGAAACAAAATCTCATTAATAATTTTTTATTGATTACATATTGAAATGACATTTCTGATGTAGTGGGTTAAATAATTGTTATTAAAATGATTCTTATGTTTCTTTTCAATATAGCTATTAGAAAATTTTAAATTTCATATATGGCTCCTATTATATTTCTACTAGACAGAACTGATCTAAAGAATTTAGAAAAAGAACAGCAAAGAAAACCCAAAGAAGTTGGAGAAGTCTGACAAAGGCCAACGTTGGTTCTTTGAAAAGATCATAAAACTGACAAACCTCTGGCAAGACAATTCAAGGGAAAAAAAAAAAAATCTCCCCCAAAGTGGGGGGGGGGGGGCAGGAGTAGACTCCCTAAATCATTTTATGAGATTAGTATAAACTTGATACTAAAACCTAACAAGGATATTTGGAGAAAAAAATTCCAGGCCAATCTCATAAATATAGATATGAAATCTTCAAGAAAACATCAGCAAACTGGCGGCTGGCCCGGTGGCATAGCAGTTAAGTGCGCGCACTCCGCTTCGGCGGCCCGGGGTTCACAGGTTCGGATTCCGGGCGCACACCGATGCACCGCTTGTCAGGCCATGCTGTGGCAGTGTCCCATATAAAGTAGAGGAAGATTGGCATGGACGTTAGCCCAGGGCCAGTCTTCCTCAGCAAAAAGAGGAGGATTGGCATGGATGTTAGCTCAGGGCTGATCTTCCTCACACACACAAAAAAAGAATGGTACTCGTGCAGACAAACACAACAACGGGGAAAAATTAGACAACTCAGAAATGGACCCACGTATATACAGACATTGCAATGAGTCTGGAAAATACAGATTTTTCAATAACAAGTGCTGGAATAACTGAGTATCCACAGAAGCAGAAAATAAATTTTTAAGAGAGAACTTTTTAAAAACATCAACTAGGAATAATGTGAAAAAAAAAAAAAAAAACCTTAAAAGCTTTCCAATACAAAACATAACTACATATAAAGGAAAAGGTATCAGAATGGCATGAGACTTCTCAACAGCAAGATGGAATCTGTAAGCCGACAGAACAGAGCCTTCAAAATTCTGAGTAGAAATAACCTGCAACTGAAAATTATGCACAGTTCAAATCTTAGTCAAGTATGGAGGGTAGAAGAAAGACACTTTAGATGCCTTTAGAATAAAGACATTGTAGACCTCTAAAATTTTGGCTGCCATGCTGCATCCTTACACAGGAAACAACTGGAGGCTGCACTCCACCAAAAGGAAGACCTTAACAAGGAAGCCATGGGAGCCTGGAAAAACAGACCCAACACATAAGAGAAAATGGCAATTCCCAGAACGATAATGGAGGGAAGTCTCAGCTTGGAAAGCAACTTACACCAATATTTAGGTAAAGCTCACAGCAACATAATCTCATAATACCAGAACCTGGAAACAATTTCTATGTTCAACAGGGAAATACCTGGCCAACCTTTGTAAAATACAACAAAACACAAAATATAGCCCTGAAAAATTGGAGGCATGCAACTGCGCACTGGCGCACACACAATCATTTGATTTTTGAATAACGTCAACCGAATGCTCCTTACGTTCTTTTTTCCCACAATTCTGACTTTCAAACACATAAATATAAACATTAATCCAATTCATTTTTTAATTTGGTATGGGAATTTAAAAGCCTAAAGATAGAGGAGAAAAAGAATCTCTAGATTGAGGACACTATACTAGACTGAAACACCACTACACTTCTTCCTATCAAATGTCAATAATAACACGCTACTGAAAGACCACGGGGCAGCTTCTTTGTTCTCCGACTCTATATTTCTAACTCTTGAAAATAAAAAGTTTATCTAAACTGAGGGAGAAAAAGTGAGAAATACAGCTAAGTAGAAAATGAACAACCAGAAAAGTACATGCAAAATACAAAGCACGAGATCATAAAATTTTGTTAGAAAAAGTATTCACATAATATACAAACTATATGTATGATTTGAAATTGCATAACAGTGTCTAAGTAATAATAATAATGTGAAATTTTATAGACATCTTCAGGATTTCAAAGCTCTCATTTATTATGATTAAATTGTACTTGATAAATAATAGGAAAACTTTAAATTGCTTTAAAGGCACTAAGAAGATATAATACAGTTTCAAAAGATTCTAGACTAATATGAATTGGCACTGTGAAATAATATTTGCTTAATTTTAACTTTAAATAATCTTACTAAAAAAACAACGGCTTCTACTAATATAACAAGGACATAAATTCTAAAGTAAAACAAATAGCTTGACAAGCAAAATAGCTGAATAGTTCAAAATTAGGGGGGAAACAGTTTAAAGTTGAAAAATATATTTTTGGAACAAAAATTTATCTCTCAATCAAGAGAAATCCTAAGCTGACCAATGTCACTCTTCCCTATGCTACTTAAAAGTATGCATGACGGCATTCTTACCTGGAATAAGATCTGCATAGGTCAAGCTAATATATAAGATACTGATAAGTATTTTATCAGCAAGTGGATCAAGAGCACTTCCCAAAGCTGATTTTTGACTGGCCCAGTTTCGAGCAATAAATCCATCCAACTGAAAATAGAAGTTTTTTTTTAAATAAATGTCATAATAGGTACAGAGTAGATATCTTGAAGGTTAAGAGATACCAGAATAACAACTATACTTTCACAAAATGTTAATAAAACCTCTTCTGTTTCTTACCCCAAAACTTCTCATTCTTTCCCTGGTATACGTTTAGCTTTCAAATTATCAACTGGTCTGAAAATAACTTTTCTTTTTTTTTTTTTTTTTTTTTTTTTTTTAAGATTTTATTTATTCATTTTTTTCCCCCCAAAGCCCCAGTAGATAGTTGTATGCCATAGGTTCACATCCTTCTAGTTGCTGTACGTGGGACTCGGCCTCGCGTTGGACGGAGAAGTGGTGCCTCGGGGCGCGCCCGGGATCCGAACCCGGGCCGCCAGCATCAGAGCGCGCGCACTTAACCGCTAAGCCACGGAGCCGGCCCTGAAAATAACTTTTCTACAGTACTTTTCTTTCTCAAAGTCTTCTGGTATTTCTCAATGTTTTCACAATGCCCCTTTGCAGGATGAGCCCAGTCACAAATTTAGAGATGTAAAGAACCCAAATAAAACTCACGGCAAGCATGACTGACAGAGCATGGACTAGGAGCCCCCTCTTTTGAGCGTGGGCTAGTTCACTACAGCTGCCTTTACTTGCAAGGACTACCCTTTAACTGTGAAACTCTCTAACTTCACTCCTACCTACTTTTCTATAATGATCCAACTCCCTAAGTTTTTCTATAATATGATCCAACTCCCTTTTTGTTTTGTTTAGTGCCACTGTTAGTTCCATGTTTGACTGTATTTGAATAAAAACTCAATCCTCTGTACTTGGCCAACTTAAAATTTTTGATATGCAAATTATTTTTCACTATTCTTGGAAACAAATTATATTTTATTTTATTTTATTGTACTTTATTTATTTATTTTTTTGTGAGGAAGATCAGCCCTGAGCTAACATCCGTGCTAATCCTCCTCTTTTGGCTGAGGAAGACCAGCTCTGAGCTAACATCTATTGCCAATCCTCCTCCTTTTTTTTTTCTCCCCAAAGCCCCAGTAGATAGTTGTATGTCATAGTTGCACATCCTTCTAGTTGCTGTGTGTGGGACGTGGCCTCAGCATGGCCGGAGAAGCGGTGCGTTGGTGCGAGCCCGGGATCCGAACCCTGGGCCGCCAGTAGCGGAGCGCGTGCACTCAACCGCTAAGCCACGGGGCCGGCCCACAAGTTATATTTTAAAGCAGAGGTCATACCTGTTTGCCAGTGGGCCAAATGGGGCCTACAGGCTGCTTTTGTTTGACCTGCCCAGAGCTTTTAAAAATATAAATTAGTTGCCAATATTTAAATATTCAAAGTCTTACCACAAAATTCCAGATCTCTAGCCTCACTTGAGAAATGAAAAGATCTGACCACCCTGGTGCCACAAAATGGATTGAAACCAAGTATTGTCTATCCCCATTAGACAAGACAGATATTTTCTGGTTTTCCAAGTCTCTACCTGGCTTTTACTCATTTTATTTAACTTCAAGCTTCAACAAATGTTTGAATTTTCTAGTCCTATTTCCAAGGAAAAAGATTAAATTAATTTAGATGTAATTTAACACAGTACATTTTAAAGAATAAATAAGTCCTCCATATCTCAAGTACTCCAGTGAGTTAGAGGAGACAGCATAGTACAGGACAACGGTTAAGAAACTGCTCTTTGCAGCAGAACATAACTAGTTCAAGACCTGCCTCAGCCACTTACTAACTGTGTGACCTTGGGCAAGTTATTTGGCCTCTCTAAGCCTCAGTTGCCTCACCTGTAAAACAGAGATAATATTACCTACCTCAAAGGGTTGTTTGTCTTCAGCACATAATGTGATTAATACTCGTTCAGCACTCAGCACTTAGTAAATCCTCAACAGAAGCCGTTACTAGCTATTACTACCACAATTGAAAGAAACTATTTTCTTCTTAAGCATACTAGAGGCAACAATGTCTAACAGAAAGTGCCTAGAACCGGGAGTTGGGGCCTTGGAAGATTCAGGTTTCAGTTCAGTTTTTGATCTCAGGGAACTTAATCTCCCAGTTTTTCACCATCATCATCCTCTCATCCTCACTGTTCCTCTACCCACATTAGATTCCAAGGTCATCAAAATCATTACTCTTTTGCAAACATCTCTAACTCCCTTGCTTCACTCTCCCTCCACCCAGCTTACACACAACTATCCATGTACTCTAGGCCTGCACACAAGCAGCTGAACATTGCTCAAGAAAAACACCAAAACGTGCCAACTAGTCTCACTTCAAATCCATGACCACGAATCTCCCATGGGTACTCAATACTGCCTGGCAATCCTATACCTGCCTGTTTTACCTTCTCTTTTCACACTGTCTGCTCTCACCTCAAACCTACTCCATTCCTCCCAAAGCCTCTCACTCTAGCTCATGATCATGTCTGTATTTTCCTTGAAAAACAGAAACAAAGTGTCAGACCCCCTCATGTTCCCACCTCCAAATCCATCACCTACCTGCATCCATTCACATCCTCTCTCCGCCTTCCCTGATCCCTGATCCCAGGCCCTCACCTTCTCTGATTTGCCTCTCCTTCCCCATCTCTCCTGCATCATCAATCTCTCCCATTCTACCCAGTCATTTAACTAATTGATCAGTTAATTAATGACACAAACTTTCCCAGTGTATACAGCTTTTAAAACTACCCTTCCTTGACGCTATTTCCCTATTGCTCTACAAAGCAAAACTTCCTCAAAGCAATATCGATTGTCATTACCACCTCGCATTTGCTCACCAGCCCAATCTGATTGTCCCCGCTCCTCTAGAGATGGTGCTCATAAAGGTCACCAATGAATTCTACATTTTTAGCTTACTTGACGTCAACACAATTGAAGCAATTTCTTCACTTAACTTCTGTGACACCTTATTGCCTAATTTTCTTCCTTTCTCACCAGCTATTCCTTCTCAGTATCCTTTATTGGCTTCTTGTACACTCTCCACTTATTGCTCATTTCTCTGACCCCTTTTCTTCTTCCATCACAGCCTAGACGATTTCATCCAGACTTGACCATCTATATGCTGATAACTCTCAAATCTATCTCTAACCATGACTTCCTCCAACTCCAAACTACTATATTCAACTACCCAATTGATACCTCCATGTGGACAGGCATAGCAACTCTTGGTGTTTTTCCACAAACCCTGTCCTACTCTGAGTGTTGCCCATCACAGAAGATTTACCTTCATGCACCTGGTTGTTGAAAAGAAAACAAAAGTAACAGCCTACCAGACATATTTAACTCCTCTTTCTCTCACCACACCATGCAATCCATCAACATATCGACTCTATCTTCAAAACATATCTCAAACCCATTCACTTCTCTTCAACTCCAAACTCCCACCCTTGTCCAAGCTATCATCACCACTCCCCTAGGTAACTATAAACCTCCTAACCAGCCTCTCTGCTTCCACTCTTGCCTTCCTATAACCTATTTCCCATAGACAACATAAATCCCTCACCTAAACCCTACCTGAGTCCAGCCATCTGCCCTGCAGCCAATCTAGAGGCATCAAAACCTCCATGGAGTAAAGGTGAAATATGATGTCAGGTAACACAGGTTTCCACACACATTGCCTTATATATACATATATTTAGAAAAATGTAAATAAGGCCTTTCTCATTCACTGCAATTGAATATTGCAATCTCATGTATAAGCTTAAAAAAACCTAAAAACAAAAAAAAAAAGCAAATCCAGTAACTGAAAAAGATCTTGTCCATTACGTTGGGAAAAATAATTTCCATTATCAGTAGAATGGTCTTTGACAGAGTTGGAGGCCATATTAATAATGAGTGGAGGCCTGTGGCCTTCAGACATAAAAGCAGGGACAAAAGAAAAGGAGAGAAACTGTGAGAATGGGGAAAAGTGGTGACAAATAGGAGCTAAACTCTGGAAAAAGAGACGTTTCTCTGAAAGCGTATTTTTGATGCATATTTGGAAATGCCATATAGCAATGCAAATGCCCTCCTTTGTTTATCCTGCAAAATCTTCAGTACTTCTATATTGCTCACCAGTGCTACTGGACAGGCGGAATTTTTTTTCTGTGGACCTCAAAGGGAATAGCTGACATTACAAAGAAAGATGCTATACAATGTTTATTAATAGAAAATTAGTTTCTCTTTATCCTCACTAAATAAATATCAAGCAATGTTTTTCAAACACAAATCAGTTTGAAGGGGCACCAAATCATTTTGCCCATCTGGGTGCTCACATGGATCTCAGACCAGCCCTGTACAAGAATATACTGTATCTATTTCTTCATGCTAACTTTGCCCTGATTTAAAATTTTTTCTCTACTTTTCCCCACTTCCTTCAACTGTGTTTTTGTAGGACATGTAGTTTTATAAGCCATTTCAAATCTCTTATGAAACAAGGTGGGTAATAAATACAAATAATGTCATATATGATGATCACTGGTCAGTCCACAAAAAAGCCTATTTAACACACAACGTAGCCTTCTGTTATAAAATTATTTTCCAAGTTCTAATTTGAGATAACCCAGATAAATCCTTCCCTCCCCCAAAACTGACACAGTGGTGTCAAGGACCTCTTTTCTTGTTTGTCCATCTGCTGGGGGAGTAGAAGAAAGATGCCTAATGCCTGGCCCAGAGCAAGATCTTCTGCTGAGTGGGCAGAGGGGTGTGGCGCAGGGATCAGGAACCAAACCTGTGGGGTGCCTAAGGCCTCCGGCAGCATAAACCTGAGCAGAGCTCCAGCCTCTGCAAGCTCCCTGGTCACAACATCGGCCCACTGTTTTCCCTCTCCACCAGTAAAACCAACTGTAGTTGCAGATCAGAGAGTTTCCACCACAATAAATAGAAAAATAGTCTCATAGCTTCTCTCCTTTATTTCTATCCCTAAAGCAAATACTTAGCTCTTTGGGAATTTCTAAGGGTTTTTCTTTTAAAAAGAAGTTAAAAACCAAGAGTAAAAAGCTCCCTCTCCTATGCTTCCCTATAACCTTCACTTCCTTCCTTAGGTCATATAAAATATAATAGAGTCCCATATAGATGCTAAAGACAAGTCCTTACACAAAGTACTAGGTCAAATTTATCTTGGGGATTTCCTTCCAAGGAAAAGCAGACTAAGGCCATGCTATTTCAGTGTAGTAGAGACCCTGGGATTTGGAAGGGAGTAAAACAAGAGGAGTGCATTTACAACTTACCAAATCAGTTAGCCCAGCTAAAGCAAAAACTCCTAGTGCAATATTAAAATCCTCTTCAATAATCAAATAGCCCAAAACTGGGGCCAAGCCAATTCTCGTCATTGACAACATATTTGGGATTGTCCATGGGTTTTCATACTGAAACACAAAGACAACAAAATTTAAATTAAATACTATAAATTCACACCTTAAATAACTATACACATTAGAAAACTATACTGCCATCAACTTAAAGATCAAAAGCTACATAAACTTTAAATTTAGTACTTTAAATTGAGTTTTTAAATCCCTTTTTTTTTTCCCCCGACACAGCTCTAAAACTGTCAAGAATATAGAAGATGAAGATATGTCATGTACCCAAACACAGACTAAAGTGTCTGCTATATAGAGTTGGTTTTCTTCCTAAAGAAAGAAGGAACAAACATGTATTATCTACCATATAGGTCAAGCCTCTAATATATGACTTCATCATTAAAATTCAAAACTTAACAACACTCTGCTTTTAAAAGTGAAACTTCAGGAAGATCTTATATTTCAAGGAGACAAACAGTCTAGAAAGTGTCAGAAAAGAGCCAAATTATCAACCCCCGGCATTTCGGCTTGAAACATTTATCGCAAATAACCTCCCTCACTCCTCTACACATACCTATCAAAGAATGCTAAATGCTATCCAGAGCGTGTGGAGATACAAATGAAGAGGGAAAAAAAAATTAATTTCATAACCTCATCACTAAATTGGAAAATTGCTGGAAGAAAATGGAGCTAGGAATAGGGATTGAGATCCTTAGGAAATAAAGATAAAAAGCCTCAGCCTAGCAGACCTAGGATACCCTGCACAATGGGGTACAGAAATAATACCAAGAAAATGTCTTTCCCTAAAGCCTGGATTTTTCTCCAGAGTCAAGCTGCCAATTCTACCCCATGGAACTATCTCCTCACAAGACTAACCCTACTTTCTTAATCAGTAACCAATTTGCCTGAACCTTAATTCTGATTTTTAAAAAAAGTGAGTTTCCATTTCTAAAGACATCTTTCAAAATTCCTTGAACCATCCTATAAGAAAAGGCAGTTCTCTAAAGATACTAACTTTTCTTATAAACAGAACCTGGCAAGAAATGTTCACCTCAGCTGGGAGGGATAATGGGGTTATCGGGGTTAGGTGGCAGAACACTGTCATTGAAAGCTACACAAAAACTTCAAATTCTCCGGGAAACAATCACCAAACGAGAAGCAACACAAACTTCTACTCAAGGACCTTTTATTGAAAGTAGACATTATATAATTAAATGGAAACATTCTTGAAACAGATTCCAAATTCAAGTTCAAAGGTCAGAGTGTTTCCGAGTCCAGAGAAAAAAGATAAGTCTGTTGACCACACTGTGGTACAGAATAAGTCAAATACTGATCCAAGGTCACAGCAACTCAGAAGGGGGAAAAAAAGATAGTTTATGATTGAGGAAAAAGAATAACAAAGCAAAAGGTCAGAATAAAGACTCCCAAAATTAATCTCAGAGATGTTCTATAGGAAAATTAAAGACAAAATTGCAAACAGCCAGATCATTTCATTTGGTGAATTAATAAACAGGACTCAAGGTTGTTGGAACAGTGAAAGGGGGTTCTTTTTAGCTCCACTTAAATATTTCAGCTAAAACAAAGTACCTCATTAATTTCTAATCATTAAATTTGTAAGAGTTTCTAAATTAAAAGTAAGAGAGCTAATCTCAGATTACCCAACCAGATAACCTGTGGCATACTCGACCAACTACTGCCGTTCTGGGAAGGATTTCAGCCAGGATATGGCAACCTCAAAGCATCCGGCATTCAAACTTCGACATGCTTTAGCTATCAGGAGCTGAGACCCCTGCCAGGATGTGGCCACCTCAACCCATGCTGTACAACTGATGAAAGCAGTACAGGGGCCCACTGAAGACATAACAATTGAAGATGTAATAATTGCATGAGTCTTGCTAACATGACATCAAAAGCCCTCTCACACTCGTGCTCTGGGTGTCTTCTGCTTAGGCAGTATTTCAACAGGTAAGTGGACAAATATTTCCCTCCAGAAGAGAATTTTAATCTTTTTCTATAATTAGAGGTTAAAGGATCTTTGAATTACGACTTATTTAATTATCCTTCATTCTATAATATGTAAGATTACCAAAGGACGAATGATAGTGAACCAAACCTGCACAAGCAAACAAAAAGGTCTATATACCTTTCTGAAGGTTCCCACAGACTTGCCCTAAACACTGGGGACTCGCTTCAGCAGATTAAAAATAGGCTTTTAATAAGACAAGTGACGGCATTTTTTCCAGTGCAATATCCAGAGGCCGGTCCAACAAAGGGTGCGAATAGAAGGGGGGAAGGGATTCTAATTCGATAACCGAGACTGAAGGTGGACCCCGTTGGTACCCCTCAAATTCATCCCGACCGAATAACCTGGCTGTAACTTCTCTCCAGGGAAGGGTTTTAAAGTTCTGAAGCGGAAGCGTCCGACCCGGACGGGCCAGAGCACGTTACTCGCGTCCAGGACCAAGCCCCGCAGGGCCGGCGACCCCGACCCAGGCTTGCCCCTCCTCTCCTCCTTGGTACCTACCAGGCTGGCGGCGCTCCCGGGCCCGTCCCCAGCCTCGGCGGCGGCACCGTCTCCGGCCGCGGGCCTGGGGGCCGCCTTCTCCGCGCCCGAGCAGTGACCGCGCGGGCCGACCCCAGGCAGCCGCAGGCCGAGTGCGGCCGGGCGCAGCCACCAGCGCCCCGCCAGGCAGCCCAGGCAGCTGGGCGCAAGCGGCAAGAGGGCCCCGCGAGCTCGCCCCTTGCCCGGCCGCGCCCCCGGCTCCCAGGCGGCGCTGCGCAGGGCCCCCCACGAGCCGCGCGCCACGCGCGAAGCCAGCATGGCCCTGCTGGCACGCAGGCGGCGAGAGCTCAGCAGCCCGGGGCACCGGCGAGTCGCTCCTCCATCGAGCTCCCACTATATCGAAAAACGTCGGCGGCCTGCACGCTAGTTTTCAAACCCCGGCATGCTCAGCTTATACAGGTGGCCTGGAGCCGCCAAGGACGTTAAGCCTTTGCGCCGCTTTTGCGACACCGTCGCAGCTGGGCTTGCAGCTGGGCTTGCAGCCGGAGGCGCGTGCCGTTAGGCTGCGTGGGCCTCCGGTAGGGATGGGTGCGCGGCGCCGCGTCTCTCCAGTAGTCGGGAGCGAAGGTCCACGGGGAGGGGCGGAGAGGAACGAGGAGAGGGGGATGACCGCGAGGCTGACGTGGCGGGGAGAGGACAGGAGCCATCTCAGGCCGCGACCTGAAATCCCCCGAGGCCTGTGACCTGCAGACGGCCCCGTCCGAGGTGCGTGCAGCGCTCTGGGGGCCCTCCTGGGAGGTTTAAGTATTGCTAAAGTGGCTGGTACAGAAGAAGTAATTAATACACACCATCTCCCTGCTCCTTTCCCTCTTTTGAGCATTGCATATGCCAAAAAATATGGGTATTAGAAAATGTCACCAATAGCAATTACTAATTGTTTACCCGAAAAGAGTGTTTACTATCCAGGCTATAGCGCGTTATCCCATTTAATCCTCCCAACAACTCTGGATAGGTTCCATGATTAACTTTACTTTTACAGATCAGGAAACTTAGGCAGAGAGAGGTTAAGAAACTCGCTTATTAGAGGAATATCCAAAGTAATTAAAAGTCAGTTCATTGTTAATTAACTGGTTAGTATTATTACACATTTTTTTAAATAATTTTATTTATTGTTTTCCCCCAAAGCCCCAGTATATAGTTGTATGTCATAGCTGCACATCCTTCTAGTTGCTGTATGTGGGACGCGGCCTCAGCATGGGTGGAGAAGCTGTGCGTCCGTGCGCGCCCAGGATCCAAACCCCGGTTGCCAGCAGCGGAGCGCACGCACTTAACGGCTAAGCCACCCGGCGGCCCACACATTATTAATATAGTTATTGTATTATTAGTATTCATTAATATTGCAATGTTACAGAACTGTTTTGTTGAGTTCTGTGTCAAATTGAATTTGAACAGTTCTTGCTGCCTTGCCAGTAGCCCTCCCAGCCCTGTCTGATGACAGACCTATCTTAAAGTTGATCTTAAACTCTTAGTTCAGTTAGTTAGGAAAGGGAAAGGCCAATTGAATTTGGACATCATTGTAGATCTGGGTATTTATCAAATTTCCTACACACACATTGAAATACTGATATATAGAGAAAAACTAAAAATTTTGTACTAGCAATGTAAAAAGGATAATTGTTTTAAAAACAATCATATTGGACTCAAACACCTACAGTTCTCATACAGAGACATTCTGGATAACCCTGTCCAGGGGGAGTGGGCAGTATTCTGGTCTCTCCTATACTTGCTGAATTACCTTTATTCACTCTTGCCACTTCTTCGTAATTTAAGACAGTTTCTCATTGTCTCAGGATTTTTCTTCTCTCTGCTCTGTATGCATTCAGTCTGTGCTGCATCTGCTTTTAATAGTTGGCGCTGAGGATACAATCTTACTTGCTTTTCTCTGTGTTTTTTACATTTCTTGCTCTGATAGGTGTTATTTCTATTCCTTATGGTATTTGTCTAATATTTTCTTAGTTTTTCTAAGTTAATTCTAGTTAACTGTGTTTAATTGTTTCTTCAACTTCTGTACTATCAATTTATGGTAATCTAGTTTTATCCAGGGCCATCAAGAATAATTGCCTGAGCTCTTAGTTTACTTATTGTTTGGAGACAGTCTTTTGCCTATTAAAAATAGTCACGCAAGTCATTAAACCATGAAATGTTATTCATGGTTTTCTGTTTAAAATACAATATTAGTAATTTTTTTGGTACATTTCTGTGTATGGAATTACCTTATACTGAGTTGTAAATTTTTAAAACAGAACATCCCCCAAATTATCTGTGTAGCAGATTTCATTATATTCTTCTGTTTTTCACTTCAATATAAAATAGAGAAAAAATTAACCCCAAAGTAAAATAAAACCCCCGCTTAAAATATAGTAAACTACGAAATGGGGAGATGTTGATCAGAGGGCACAGACTTCCAGTTATAAGATGAATAAGTTCTGCGGATCTAATGTACAGCGTGGGAACTATAGTTAACAATACTATAATTATATACAGTCATGCATCATTTAAGGACAGGGATATGTTCTGAGAAATGTGTCATTAGGCAATTTTGTCATTATGTGAACATCACAGAGTGTACTTACACAAATCTAGATGGTATAGCCTTCTACACACCTAGGCTCTGTGGTACTAATCTTATGGGACCACCATCATATATGTGGTCCATCATTGACAGAAATGCTGTCCTGTGACACATGACTGTATGTTGATGGTAAAAACATTAAGTAGTCCTCAACGGTTTATAGTGAGTGTTATGGGTTGAATTGTTTGCTCCAAAATGATATGTTGAAGTCCTGACCTCTGGCACTTATGAAGGTGACCTTTTTTGGAAATAGAGTCTCCGCAGCTACAGTCAAATTATGATGAGGTCTTTAGGGTGCCCATATCCAACATGACCAGTGTCTTTATAGGAAGAAGGAAATTTGGATACAGCTACACACACAGGAGAATGCCATGTGATGACATAGACATAGAGTGAACACAGCCATGTGAACATGGTGGCAGAGGTTGGAGCTATGCTGCCACCAGCCAAGAAACGTCTGGGGTCACCAGAAGCTGGAAGGGGCAAAGAAGGATTCTCCCTAGAACTGTCATGGGGAGCATGGCCCTACTGACACCTTGATTTGGGACTTCTGGCCTCCAGAACTGGGAGAGAATAAATTTCTGTTGTTTTAAGCCACCTGGTTTGTGGTACTTGGTTACGGCAGCCCTAGATATCTAATACAGTGAGAAACAAATGGCCTCTGCCTCCGTCTCCCAAAGCCTCCTGCAGATGCAGTCACCTGTATCTCAGAGTCTTTTTCTTATTTGAATACTTTAATTGTTACAGTCTCTAATATTTTATCAAGGAAGAGTTATGCACTGAGATGGGACAGGAGGGGAGAAAGGATCCTATCATTACAAAATGAAAATACACAACACATCATTGTAAAATATAGTATAATTGGGAGATGTCAGGTGCTAAAATAATTAACTAACTACAATAATTACTACTCTGTAGCTCAGGAACCAGACACTTGGACACATAACAGGCCTCGTTGAGAAAGTGAAGACCTAAAGGAAGTGAAGGTGTGAACCATGTGGACATGCTGGGGAAGGACCCTTCAGGCAGAGAGAACAGCGGTTGCAAAGGCCCTGAGGCAGCAACATGCTTGGCATGTTTGAAAAAAAGCAAGGAGGCCTGTGTGGGGGACAGTGTTACTGAACCAGGTTCATTTTTGCCAGCCGCCCAGAAAGCCAAACACCGAGACGACAAGATTGCAGCAGAGAGAGGGTTTAATCACAAGGCAGCCAAGTGAGGAAACGGGAGAATGAATCTCAAATCCGCTTCCCCGAAAATAGGGACTCAGGGATATTTATTGGGTAGGGGGCAAGGTGGTCTGAAATGTGGAGATAGATGATTGGAGGTGAGGAGAGGTGAGGTAATTGATGATCTGCGCAAGTATAGTCAGACTTCGTGCCTCTTCATAGGATGCATGTTCACAAAATGGCGGTGTTGGCATGACCCAAGGGTGGAGTTTTTAGCCTCTTGACGTCAAAAGGTCACTTATCGGACATCTGCGCGGGCCCACTTGATGAGTGGGTGGTCTCAACTGGCCTGAAGTGGACAAGGCGTTCTAATTCCTGAAAAACAGCTCAAACATCCATTAGCATGGTGACCCAGGCTTCAAGGAGATGTTATCTATAAGAATTTAGTGGGAGTCAGATAGCATATTGCCTAAAGAGCCCAGTTAACAATGGGTGGGGGAACACCTAAAAGCTACAATCAGTAATTGCAAAAAAGGAAAAAAAAACTTTAGTTCCTAACTACTTAATTATCAATGGCTAACTGTTTTCCAGTTTCAACAATCATAGGAGGTGAGGTGGCAGGGGCCAGATCACACAGGGCTTTGTAGATCCTGGTAAGGATTTTCACTTTTGCAATTGGAGAGTTCTCAGCAGAGGACTAACATGATTTACTCTACATGATAACAACACTCCGGCTGCTGAGTTGAAAGAAGGCTATAGGAGATGCAAAGGCAGAAACACTGAAGCCAGTAAGGAGACCACTGCAATAATCCTGGTGGGTTATTTTGATGGCTTGGACCAGGGTGGTGGCACCCAGAGTGAAGAGAAGTAGTCAAACTCTGGATCTACTTTGGAGATAGCTGACAGGGCTGATGGATTTAGTGTGGCATGAGGAGAAGAGAGGAGTCAAGGATGATACCAAGGTTTCAGGCCTGAGCAACTGGGAAGAACAGAGATGAGTAAGACTGCAGGAGGGACTGGCTTGGGAGGGGAGGTATGGAGAGTTCAGGTTGGGATATGTTAAGTTTGAGATGTGACTAGAAACCAAGTTAAGTGTTGAGTTGGGTATAGGGGCCTGGAGCTCAAGGAAAAGGTCTGTGCTAAAGACATAATGTGGGAGTCATCATCATAGAGATGTATTTAAGGCCTTAAGACTGGGTAGATCATCTAGTGTTATATAAATGAGCCAAAGATGGCCTCTGTGCATTGGCCCCTAGGTTGTTTATTTCTTCAACATAGGCTGAGAACGGTTAGCTTACAAGCCCACCAGCACCAAACTCAAAATTTTACACATCCATTTATTTTAAACATAGCCCAAATAAGCAAATTTTTAGACATCTAGGGCCTGCCTTCTTTGCATACCTCTGCCAAACTAAACCCAGCATCTTCTGGTGTTACCGAACCAAGTGGGTTCGCCTCCTGGCGAGTTAAATAAGACTCTACACCAGTGGAAGTTGTCTCACATAGAGTAAAGTGTATTTGCAGCAAATAGGAGGCCATGAGGAATCATTTCCAAAGTCATGGCACCCCTGCACAAAGGGAAGCAGGGACCTTTATTTCGGATAGGGAATGAATATTCAAAAGGGAGAGGTGGGTATTCGCTTGTGCAGGCTCAGTTGGAAAACATGCTTCCACATACGCTGCAGGTTACAGTAATGAGGCCTAAGCTCCTCCTGGAGAGATCTTAGCATTAAAAATAAGGCAAAGGTCGTGGGTGTAGCTCTTGTGGTGAGGCTAGGTCTGGCTCAGTGTGGTTGGTGTTAACATAACAAAAGGGAAAAAAACAACTTGGAAAAACAGTTAATGTTTCCAAACCCACCCTTGAGTTCCTGGGGGCACTAGTCGGTGACACTGGCATTAATAAGATAGAACTGTGTGGTTATAAGACCCCAAGCCTTATAAGTTATAAGACTCCTGCCTCTCAGAGCTCTCAGGCCCAGCAACTCCCTGCCGTGCTGCCCAGTGTTGTTTCCAAGACACAAGGCCCCTCTCCCTGGGAGTTCCCTTGCCCTCCTCGCCTTCAGAGTAGCAACCTTCATAGTGTAGCTTCTGGACAGATTCCTGCTGTGAGGGACACCTCCCCCCCCCCCCCCCCCCGCAAACCTGTCAGAGCATCATGTCACCCAATAAAGCATGTATGTGCTAATGCTACCTCATGGTCATATCTTTTTCTTTGATCAGTCCCCAAATCCCTGGAACACCCACCCTGGGAGTGAGTGTAGACAAAAGGAAGAAGCGTAACTGCTGAGCCCTGGGGCATGCCAATGTTGTTCTAAGCATTCATCTTAGAGATGAAGAGGAAGCAGCAAGAGAGATGAAGGAAGAAAGGCCAGATAATGTAGGAGGGCAACCAAGAGAGTGGTGTGTCCTAGAAGCCAAGTGAGGAAAACTGTTGCAAGGAGAGGGGTCAACCATGTCAGATGCTGCCAACAGGTCTAGAGGACTGAGAAGGAGCTCTGGATTTCACATGACATCTTTTGTTGCTTCTCCTCTGAACCAGCTCCCGGCTATGCTGTGGCTGCTCCAAAGTGCTGCTCTCCTGTTCTGTTTGCCCCACAGTCCCTCTCATGGCTTCACTAAATCCGTGGTCAGCACAGTTTTTCTTTCTTTCTTTCTTTTTTTTTTTTTGTGAGGGAGGTCAGCCCTGAGCTAACATCCGTGCTAATCCTCCTCTTTTTGCTGAGGAAGACCAGCTCTGAGCTAACATCTATTGCCAATCCGTCTCCTTTTTTTCTTCCCCAAAGCCCCAGTAGATAGTTGTATGTCATAGTTGCACATCCTTCTAGTTGCTGTATGTGGGACGCGGCCTCAGCATGGCCGGAGAAGCGGTGCATCGGTGCATGCCCGGAATCCGAACCCGGGCCGCCAGTAGCAGAGCACGTGCACTTAACTGCTAAGCCACTGGGCCAGCCCAGCACAGTTTTTCTTAAAGGGCCGAGGAACACGTATTTTAGGCTTTGAGGGCCATATGGTCTCTGTCACAACTATTCAACTTTGCTATAGTGTGAAAGCAGCACTATATACATAACAACTTAGCAGGGCTGTTGTAGGGGAGGAAGACAAATCCTCTACCCACTCTAGGTCCTTCTGGCTGGGCTATGAATTAAATAGACATGAGACAGAATAACAGGATAAAATCAAACAAAGCTTTATAACGTGTGAGAGAAACCCAGGAAACTGGGTAACTCTCCAAAATGGCCATGGCTCTCATCTTAAATACCATCTTCAGCTAAAGACAAAGGAGGATGTTGGGGGTAGGGGGAGTCAGTTATGGGAGATTACCAGAAAAGCACAGTAAACAAGAGTAAGGATATCATGCAGATTTAAGTCCTTGCCTTCTGCATTGATAAGAGTTTCTAGAGATACAGTTATCCCCCTTTCTGGTACACACAGGGAGATACCTTTACAAATGGAGATTTCCCTTACAAATGTAAATGTCTCTTACAAAGGATAACTTCTACTTTTACTTGGTTTTCAGAGCTTTTCCTGTGTCTGCAGTTTTAAAAGTAACCAGCCCAGGGGCCGGCCCCGTGGCTTGGTGGTTAAGTGAGCGCGCTCCACTGCTGGCGACCCGGGTTCGGATCCCGGGCTCGCACCGACGCGCTGCTTCTCCGGCCATGCTGAGGCCGCGTCCCACATACAGCAACTAGAAGGATGTGCAGCTATGACACACAACTATCTACTGGGGCTTTGGGGGGAAAAATAAATAAATAAAATCTTTAAAAGTAACCAGCCCAAAATAATCCTCACACCAGAGACACATTTTGGGGTGGCCAATTCTGATCCCCCACACTGTGTTCCAGTAAACTTCATTTATGGGCACTGCAATTTGAATTTCATGTAGTTTTCACATGTCACAAAATTATTATTCTTTTGCTTTTCTGAAAACCCCAACCATTTAAAAATGGAAATATCATTTTTTACCTTGCATGGCCATACAGAAAACTGGCAGTGAGCCAGATTGGGCCTGTGGGCTGTATGTAGTTTGCTGACTCCTGATTTAAATCAATCATATTCTTTCTTATCTTTGCCTCCTCTCTTCCTTGAGTCTGTCACTATGTGGCTTTAGCTACTTTGTGTCGCTCACAGGTGATGGAAAAGAACTGGGAGAGGCCACTTTACCTACTTAATTATTTGGGGGAAGTACTCCCAGAGGCAAAGAACCTGCTGCTCTCATTTCTTCCACCCTCTGGATTAATTTCTCTGTTTTTAAGTTTGTTGGCTTAGTATGATAACACTAAGTGGATCAAACATACAACAGGTTGAGCCCACTCACATTTTGAAACAAAATTTCTTTAGTGCCTTGTTACTTTTCTGTCAATGTGAAAATGAAATGTCAAAATCTTTCCAGTCTTGTTTTAATATCTCAGCTAAAGGCCAAAAGCCCAGGTTATTAATGGAACTGTACAAGAGGCAAAAATAAAAGAGTAGGGGGTGGAGAAAGTACATGATATTACTTTCTTATGCTTCAAAGATTTTGCCCTTCCTCATAAAGGGTCAAAAAGCAGTGGGTGCCTAATAAATGTTAATAGAGGTAGTTAACGGTAATCAGTTACTTTTTAAGGAGCTATTCAGGGACTGACATTTCTTGCCGTCTGACCTGTGCTACATAAGTAAATCCAAGAAAACTCTGTAATCTATTTTACAAAAGTTAATACTAGCCTAGAGGCGACATTATATTTCAAGTAAAGATATTAGATATACTAGAGTCCTTTCTAGCACTGCACTTCCAAAATCATACCAATACATTCCAAAATCAGGAACATTTAGAGCAATATGGATCTTAATGATCAGGTTTTTAGGACATGCTTTTTAGTATTTAGTATTGCTTTTGCAATTTTTTACATATTAAAAAAGAATATATTTTTGGCTTTTCCATATACAACTGATAAATGAATGACTGCCCAGAAAGATTTGCTTCATACGAGAAGAGGGGACCAAGATGGTGACATAGGAGGGTCCTGAACTTCCCTCCTCCCACAAATGCACCAAATATACAGCTGCACACAGAGCAACTCCCTCTGAGAAATCCAGAAACTAGCTGAGTGACTCCTACACGTCAGACAAATGAGAAAATACTACATCAGTGTTATCACACCAGGTCCGTTTTTGCCCGCCACCCAGAAAGCCCATCACCGAGACGATGAGATTGTAGAGAGAGGGTTTAACCACAAGGCAACCAAATGAGGAAAACGGGAGAACAAGTCTCAAATCTGCCTCTCCAAAAATAGGGACTTGGGTATTTATGGCGACCGGGGCAAGGTGGTCTGAAATGAATGGAGGTGAGGAGAGATGAGGTAATTGATGATCTGCGCAAGCGTAGTCAGTCTTCATGCCTCTTCTTAGGACACACGTTCACAGAATGGCGGCATTAGCATGCCCTGAGGGTGGAGTTCCAACCTCTTGCCATCAAAAGAGCCTAGTTGATGGGTTGGTGGTCTCAATCTGCCCAAAGTGGACAAGCAGTTCAGTTCCTGAAAAAAAATAGCTCGAACACCCATTATCATGGTGACCTTGACTCCAGGGGATGTTACCTATAGGAACCTAGTGGGAGTCAGGTAGCATATTACCTAAACAGCACGGTTAACAATGGGTAAGTTTATCATCTGTTCTGATAAGTTTTTAGGTAAGGCCATCCCCCTCTTCTTCCTGGTACAGGGAAGAAGATGCCTTTACAGATGGAGATTTTCTTTTCAAATGTAAATGTCTCTCATAAAGGGTAACCAGAACTAAGAATGGACTTAGCATGGACCCACCCAGACACCAGAGATGTCTATGGTGATGGCGTATTCTGGGGGCAGGCCTCCCATCCCAAACTCCTTTAGTTAGTGGGGGTGGGGGCCAAAATGTCATTCAGGCAGAGACATATTGTGAGCTGCCAAATTCCAATCCCCCACAGTTACTAGCTGCTTAATCATCAATGGTTGTTTGCCAGTTTCATCAGAGCAGGTAGGAAAGGCTGAGACTCTCACATCAACTCCACCCCTGGCCAGTCAGGAGGGAACCCCCAACCCCAACTCCCTGAACTTCTCCCTGAGGACCACACATCTGGCACCCCAACTTTCAAGATTCCCACTCAAGGGACAGGCCCCTAAAACAGTTAGCTTTGTGTCAACCCTCAAAAACAAACCAGTTTAGGGGCCGGCCCGGTGGCATAGCAGTTAAATTTGCGTGCTGCACTTCGGCAGCCCAGGGTTCACCAGTTCGGATCCTGGGCATGGACCTACGCACCACTCATCAAGCCATGCTGAGGTGGTGTCCCACGTAGAGCAACTAGAAGGATGTACAACTATGACATACAAATATCTACTGGGGCTTTGGGAGAAAAAACGAAGAAAAGAGGAAGATTGGCAACAGATGTTAGCTCAGGGCCAATCTTAAAAAAAAAAAACAGTTTAAGAGGCAAAGCAGGGCCGGCCCAGTGGCGCAGGTTCAGGTCCCACGTGTGCACCAACGCACTGCTTGTCAAGCCGTGCTGTGGTGGCGTCCCCTATAAAGTGGAGGAAGGTGGGCCCTGATGTTAGCTCAGGGCCGATCTTCCTGAGGGAAAAAAGAGGAGGATTGGCATTGGATGTTAGCTCAGGGCCGATCTTCCTCACAAAAGAAAAAAAAAGAGAGGCAAAGTGTTTATTTGAGATCAAAGAATTGGAATTCAGGGAGCACAGATTCAGGTAGAAACCCAAATGGTGTCCCACTGATGCCAAACCAAGTGGGCTCACCTCCTGGTGAGTTAAATAAGACTACACCTGTGGAAGTTGTCTCACAAAGTAAAGTGTATTTGCAGTAAATAGGAGGCCATGAGGAATCATTTCCAAAGTCATGGCATCCCCAAACAAAGGGAAGGAGAAACTTTTATTTGGTTGGGGAATGAATATTCAAAAGGGAGAGAGGCAGGTACACTGCAGATTATGGTAATGAGGCTTCATCTCTTGAAGAGATCTTCGCATTAAAAATAAGGTAAGGTCATGGGTGCAGCTCTTGTAGGGAGGCTTGCTTACCTTCAGGGTGGCTACTGGTTGTCTCTTTAACATAACAACAGTTAAATGCTTCCAAACCCACCCTTGAGTTCCGCGGGGCACTAGTTGGTGACACCACCAGGGAATAAAAGTCTGGGGCTTTTAAAGGCAAAGAAGGGAGGTTTGTATTACCAAGAATTTTTCATTGGAGATGGAGGTAGAAGCTAGTCTTGGCTAAACATTGACTATTGATTCTATCTTCAAAAAGTCTACAATCATATATTTGTGATCAGGATGTCAGTTCTCCGTTCTCCTGCTGACTTCTCAAACAATTGCTTGTAAAACAATTGTCTCTTTGACCCAATCCAAAGGTTTGGCTGAGTCCAAGAATCAAGACAGCAAGGCAGTTTCTCCAGAAAGGCAGCTCCAACTCCATTTTAAAATAGCTCCACTAAAGTAAATTTTGACATCTGAAAGCCAATGGGGTTTGGGTCCACAAGACCCACAGGACTGTAGCAAACAAAGAAGCAGTTCTTAACAGCGCAGGAGCACTTACCCTGTGGCTATGCTATACCCTCAGGGCTCAGTGCAGAGGTAGCAGACAAAAACACCAATCTCTGTCTTTCCCTGAGGGGTGTGACTGCACACTTTACAAGCTGCTGCCTGAGGGTCTGGCTGGCTTCTGATTTACTCATATAGGGGCTGGCTGTAATCCTCCCAGGAGGCCAGGAAAGCTGGTGGGTACTTCCCCTACCTTCTCCCTGTGGTTAGCTCCAATGATAAAATCAGATTGCCCGATTGTATACATGTCTGGCACCCCAGCTTTTGTGGCTGCTGCCTGAGGGACAGGACTCTGGATCACCTGGCTTGAATAGCCAGTGGGAATTGCATTCATGTGTCCCACAGGACTATAGCAAACAAAGAAGCAGTTTTTAAACGGTGTAAGACCACTCCCCTGCTGCTGTACACCTGGGCTCAACTTAGAGAGAGCAGGCAGAATGCCCATCTCCTAGTTTTTCCCTGGAAGGGGCTTAACTACATACTTTTTCCATCTGCTGCCTGAGGATCTGGCTTCTAATCAGCCTACATCTACATGCTGACAGCAATTCTCCCCTTTGGGACATTGATGGGTCTTGGCACACCTCAACTACTGGGAGCCACTATGGACAAAGATGGCAGCTTGGACAATCACAAAATTTTGAGAGACAACCAGAAGCTCACACCAGGCTGATTGACAAGGTTCATCTCCTACTTGAGCCCAATCTGTCAAGACTGCGAGAGGGGGCTGTTATATCTAATGCACAGGAACCTACACAGAGAGAGAAGAAAAATGAAGAAACAAAGAAATATGTTCCAAACAAAAAAACAAGATAAATCTACAGAAATAGATTTTAATGAAACAGAAATAAGTGATTTACCTAATACAGAGTTCAAAATAATGGTCATAAAGATGCTCACTTGGGGCTGACCTGGTGACATAGTAGTTAAATTTGTGTGCTCCACTTCTGTGGCCTGGGGTTCATGGGTTCAGATCCCAGGTGCTGACCTAAACACTGCTCATCAAGCCATGCTGTGGCAGTGTCCCACATATAAAATAGAGGAAGATTAGCACAGATGTTAGCTCAGGGACAATCTTCCTCAAGCCAAAAAAGAGGAAGATTGGCAACAGATGTTAGCTCAGGGACAATCTTCCTCACCAAAAAAAAAAGATGTTTACCAAGATCAGGAGAGCAATGCATGAACAAAGTGAGAATTTCAACAGAGCTAGAAAATATAAGTAAGTACCAAACAGAAATCATAGAGCTGATTAATACAATAATTGAACTGAAAAGTTCACTAGAGGGGTTCAACAACAGACTAGATCAAACAGAAGGAAGGATCACTGAACTCAAAGACAGGGCAGTGGAATTCATTCAATCACAGGAGCAAAAAGAAAAATAGGGAAGATAGCTTAATGAACCTATGAAATGCTGTCAAGTGGACCAATATACACATTATAGGGGTCCCAGAAGGAGAAGAGAAAGAAAAAGGGACAGAAAGCTTATTCAAAGAAATAATAGCTGAAAAATTCCCTAATCTGGAGATAGAAACAGACATCCAGATCTAGGAAACCCAAAGAGTACCAAATAAGATGAACCTATACCGAGACACATAATAATTAAATTGTCAGGGCCGGCCCCATGGCTTAGCGGTTAAGTGGGCACGCTCCGCTGCTGGCGGCCTGGGTTCGGATCCCGGGCGCGCACTGATGCACCGCCTCTCCGGCCATGCTGAGGCCGCGTCCCACATACAGCAACTAGAAGGATGTGCAGCTATGACATACAACTATCTACTGGGGCTTTGGGGGAAAAAGAAATAATTAAATTGTCAAAAGTTAAAGACAAGGAGAGATTCTTAAAAGCAGCAAGAGAAAAGCAACTTGTTACCTACAAGGGAACTCCCATAGAACTACCAGTGGATTTTTCAGCAGAAACTTTGCAGGCCAGAAGTGGGATGATATATTCAAAGTGCTGAAAGAGAAAAGCTGCCAACCAAGAATACCCTCCCCAGAAAACTTGTCCTTCAGAAGTGAAGGAGAGATAAAAAGAGTTTTCCAGAGAAACACAAGCTGAAGGAGTTCATCACTACTAGACCAGTCTTACAAGAAATGCTAAAGGGTGGGGCTGGCCCCATGGCTTAGCGGTTAAGTGCACGCACTCCGCTGCTCGTGGCCCGGGTTCGGATCCCGGGCGCACACCGACGCACAGCTTCTCTGGCCATGCTGAGGCCGCTTCCCGCATACAGCAACTAGAAGGATGTGCAGCTATGACATACAACTATCTACTGGGGCTTTGGGGAAAAAGAAAAAGGAGGAGGGTTGGCAATAGATGTTAGCTCAGAGCCGGTCTTCCTCAGCAAAAAGAGGAGGATTAGCATGGATGTTAGCTCAGGGCTGATCTTCCTCACAAAAAATAAATAAATAAATAAATAAATAAAACTTAAAAAAAAAAAGAAATGCTAAAGGTAATTCTTCAAGCTGAAATGAAAGCTACTAATCAGCTAATTAGTAATGTGAAAGCATATGAAAATATAAAACTCATTGATAAAGGTAAATATATACAGATCTTCCTCGACTTACAATGGGGTTGAGTCTTGATAAACCCATCATAAGTTGAAAACATCCTAAGTTGAAAATGCATTTAATATACCTAACCTACTGAACATCGTAGCTTAGCCCAGCCTGCCTTATACGTGCTATGAACACTTACAGTAGCCTACAGTTGGGCTAATCAACTAACACACCCAACACAGAACCTATTTTATAGTACAGTGTTGAATATCTCATGTAATTTATTGCATACTGTACTGAAAGTGAAAAACAGAATGGTTGTATGGGTACAGAATTGTTGTAAGTGTATTAGTTGTTTACCCTCACAATCAGGTGCTGACTCGGATCTGCAGCTCACTGCTGCAGCCCAGCATCATGAGAGAGTATCATACCGCATATCACTAGCCTGGGAAAAGATCAAAATTCAAAATTTTAAGTGCAGTTTCTACTGAATGTGTATTGCTTCACCATTGTAAAGTTGAAAAATCATAAGTCAAACCATCGTAAGTTGGGTACCATCTGTAGTTAAATTCAGAATAATATTGTAATGGTGGTGGGTAAATCACTTATAATTCTAGTATAAAGGTTAAAAGACAAAAGTTTTAAACATAACTATAACTAAAATAATTTTTCAATGGATATACATTATAAAAATGTAAATTGTGACATCAAAAATATAAAATGTAAGGGGAGTGTAAAAACGTAGACCTTTTGTATGTGAATATATATCTGAAGGAAATGAAATCAGTATCTTGAATAGATATCTGCACCCACATGTTCATTGCAGCATTATCCCCAATAGCCAAGATACAGAAACAACACAAGTGTCTGTCAACAGATGAATGGATAAAGAAGATATGATACACACACACACTGAAATATTATTCAGCCATGAGAAAGAATAAAATCCTGCCATTTGTGACAACATAGATGGATCTTGAGTGTATTAAGCTAAGTGAAATAAGCCAGACAAATACTGTGTGATGTCACTTATATGTGGAATCTAAAAAAAACAAACTAGTAGAAACAGAGAGTAAAATCGTGGTTGCCAGGGGCTGGGGAAAATGGGGAGATACTGGTCAAAGTGTACAAACTTCACTTATAAGATGAATAAGTTCTGGGGATCTAATGTACAGCATAGTTAACAATATTGTATTATATACTTCAAACTTGCTGAGAGTAAATCTTAAATGTTCTCACCACAAAAAAGAAATGGTAATTATGTGAAGGGATGGAGGTGTTAGCTAATGTGGTGGTGGTAATAATTTTGCAATATATAAGTGTTTCAAGTCCACACATTGTACATCTAAACCTAACGTTTTGTTGTTAGTGCTGTAGAGCAGAGCCCTACCTGGTCTTTTTTGCACCATCCTCTCAATCAGACGATGCTCCACTGTTACTCATAGGGTTTTCATGGCCAATTTTTTCAGAAGTGGGTTGCCAGGTCCTTCCTCGTAGTCTTAGTCTGGAAGCCCCACTGAAACCTGTCTACCATGGGTGACTCTGCTGGTATTTGAAATACTGGTGGCATAGCTTGTAGCATCACAGCAATACACAGCCACCACAGTATGACAACTGACAGACAGGTGGTGTGCTTCCGTGACTGGGAAACGAACCTGGGGCCACAGCGGTGAGAGCACTGAATCTGAACCACTAGACCACCAAACACAATGTTATATGTCAATTATAACTCAATAAAGCTGGGGGTAAAAAAAAGATTTGCTTCATAAATCTTAGTGTACCTCTAAACTAAAAATTCTCTAACTGGCACCACTGTATATTTCCAAGTACCCTAATCCAATGGAGAAATAAGATGGACATTATAAAATGATTTTTGTCTGATTGCTACTCATTCAAGTGCTATTTCACATCACTCTCCTGGTGCCTGGATGTCCAGAAGTCATAGAATTATCTACTCATCTGTTCCAAAGGTGGATACCCATTTTATGAACAAGACCAAAACATCATGTATGTAGCTGCACTCATGACATGGGTGTACACATAGGCGTGTTTCTCAAGGAGTGGTTCCCGGGCCAGGGGCACCAGCCATGACCTGGAAATTTATCAAAAATGCAAATTTTCTGCCCCACCCCATACCTACTGAATCACAAACTTTGGGGTGGGGACCCAACAATCTGTGTTTAACAAGCCCTCCAAGGGATTCTGGTGCATATTAAGTTTTCAAACCACTGAATTAAATCATTAGTATTCAAAGATGAAGTAAGTTATATGAATGAGAAAAAAGCAACAATAGGTTAACTTCAGCTGCTGCTGGTGTGTGGGATGTGTCCACAAGCCAACTCCAGGGGCAGCTGCATGGGCACACAGGGCCATGGCAGTGCAGACCCCCAGACTGAAGGGAATGGAATGGGACTTGGAAACTGGTTGAGTCCCAAGTAGGAGATGGTTCTAACAGTGACCAGTGGAGACCAGCCACTACTGAATCCAGTCTGTGCACAGTGTATTCTCCTTCAAACTTGACTGGTTGTTATGTGGGTAATAACTTTTTGCACGGACATCTTCAGTGATATGCCAATCCGGGCATGTTTTCTTATACAGACCATGTGTCACAATTAGCTGGAAGCCAGTGAATGCGGCGTCATTGACAGCATCATTAATGTGAGTCAGACAGATCATAGTAGGAAACACTTTTATTCTTTAAAAGCAAATGTTTTAAGAAAAAGGAATCAAAACTGTACTTGTTGGCAATCACACTGGCCATTATCAGAATAGTACATGCTATTAGGAAAAAGTGATTTCTTTTTTTCTGAGATGCTCCTCACTGGATGATCCACATCTATTCTCAAACGACGTGAACAATACACATGATGAGCATGTTTAGTGAGCAAGACTAAGATTCTCAAATGGACAAGAGCCTTGGCTTACTCTAAACACTTTTCTTGGCTGCAGGAGATGACTAAATAATTTGACTATATTTTTTCAGAGCTTAGAAAGGCTAACCACCTAATCATGCCAGAGCTCAACAAACCAGCATGAATAATCACCAAAAAAGGCACTTTAAAATACATTTGACAAGGAGTGACACTAATGCAATGAGAACTGGTCTAAGCCCTGCACTAAATTTTGTCATAGTTCATATAGGTAGTGCATTCTCTGTCTCCATGTGTATGTGTGTCTATATATAAATATATACGTATGTGTATATACCAACATCCATATACATGTGTGTGTGTGTATGTGTATATCCCCATAAGTCTCTGGCGAGCGGAAAAAAACCATTTCTGTTTCCTTTATTGAATAGTATACAAAAATTCTAGTTACTTTTTTTTTTTTTTTTTTTGAGGACGATCAGCCCTGAGCTAACATCCATGCCAATCCTCTTTTTGCTCAGGAAGACTGGCCCTGAGCTAACATCCGTGCTGATCTTTCTCCACTTTATGTGGGATGCCGCCCCAGCATGGCCTGACAAGCGGTGTGTTGGTGCATGCCCCGGGATCCGAACCCAGGCCGCCAGCAGCAGAGTGTGCGCACTTAACCACTACGCCATGGGGCGGCCCCTCTAGTTACTTTATTTGGAACAAAGAATGAGGGGACTGGCAAATTAATGCCAAAAAAGTACCCTACTACACCTTTCTGTTGACAAAAAAAAAAAGCAATAAAATAAATACTCAAAACTTTCCTAGGTTGTCAACTACTAAAATAATAAAATCGAGCATTTTTAAAAAGTTTATTCCACTGCAGGGAACAGGGTGGACATTTTTGGTACTGTAAATCTCACACACTCACACATCCATATTGCTTAGGCTGAAGAGAGCAGAATGAACAGAAGAAATTTCTTCCACAAATTCCTTCCTTTCAGTACCCACTAAGTTTTAGCTATGCTGTGTTATTCTGCTTAGCTTAACATATAAACAAAGTCTCGTATAAATATATTTTTAGGATATCTAAATTCTCAAGATACTTGTACAGAGTACTGAAAGTACTTAAGAGGATTTTTGTGAAATAAACAGAATTGGCCATATACCAGTCCACTGCTTACCCCAAGTTTGGGTATTTTGGCTCACGGTTTTGACAGACCAAACCCATCTGTGTCAGGTGGACAAAAGGCTAACTCGTCCTTCCCAGGAACAGGTGTACAGACACATTCTTAGGATATAAAAAAACAATTAGTAATGGCATTTAAATTTAATTACTAACTGTATAATGCCTGAGAACAAAAATCAAAGCAGTTTTTGAAAGGTTAAGAGTCAGAATCTGGACATTTCCGTTTTTTAGCCGCTGGCTCTTCAGTCTTGTGTAATTCTAAAGTGCTCGCACTGGATTTGAGGCTGGGCTCTGCTTTAAGGTTGTCCATGGCAACAGTGAAGCCTGAGAGAAGGTACCCCCCACCTCCGCTCATCAGTAGTTTGGGATGACTTCGGTCTGGCAAAACCTAATCAAGACAGAAAGATAGACATTCATGTTTTCCTAAGCAGATAAAGCACATGCTAACAATACACATGCCAGAAACCAGAATTTAAATGACACAGATTCTCTTGAAGATTTAATTGGACAATTCCTACAGACCTTCCTTCACAAGATAGTGCAGATAAAAGTGTAGAAATTAGTTTAAGTGATTTTCTTTTGAAAAATAAAACTGAAGCCATTTTTCTTAAACCTGAAGCAAGTTTCTAGTGGGGAATGGGCAAATGTCTGTGAGTGCTCTGGGCTTCACAAGCTACACTTGTGAGTGTAGCTTTCTTCCTCTTGGCTCTAGGCTTCATGGCTAGCAGTGGAGCTTGGGCCCATGGAGATGTAGCTACTGGACATACATCCAGAGCCTCCCTTCCCTAATACCCTGTTAACTCTGACAAGCCTTCTTCTCTCCCATTACCATGGCTAAATAAGATGACCGCCATGAAGGGCAGGGTTGCTGAGGGCTATAGGGTGTCCTGGATTAAGTAAGATGTCCAAGCAGCAGGGCAGGGCCTGTGGCAGCCATGCAGGGGCTCCCTCACATCTCTCTTCAAGAGGGAACTGACTGTGAGGAGTTCAAGCAGCAGAAAGCCTCTAGCTGCTGCTCCCTTGGGATCTGCTGTAGCATTCACACCCAGGGAGGCCATGGGCTGCTCCAAGTCTGTAACAAGCATGGGTACCAGGACTGGACCATTTCTGCCCAAGACAGGGCTCCTTTAATGGGCAATCTTTGCTCAGGGGTTCCCCATCATCCTGGCTGAGACTTTCTCAGAGGAGCCCTGTAGGTTTTTCCTCCCCTACCCTCCTTCCTCCCTCTTCTTTCACAGGCACCAGACCTGCACCATGGTCTGATGGCCCTCCCTGTCTAATCCTGCTCCCTCTCCCCATATCTTTCAAAAGCATTTCCCCTGATAAATCTCTTATACTTCTAATTCCATCTTGGCATATGACTCCCAGAGGACCTGAACTACACACCGCCCACCAGTAAATCCTGAAACTTGTTGTGAGACATCCCAACAGAGTAGAGGCTTGCCTAGGGATTTTGCTCTTATCAGTTATTCCCTCCACAGTGATCTTGAGGCTTTGGGGCAACACGAACCACAACTGTTTGCATTTTAATAAGTCCCAGAACTGGAGTTACAGAGCAATAGACTCTGACATGAAAGGAGAAAAAAGGGTCAAGAAAGGTCAGGGCACTTTATCTGAGTTACAGGCATGAGACTCTTTCATCTCTATAGACAGAAAAAGGGATGTCTCTATTTAACAACTTCCAGCACTATTGCAAAGAGCCAAGGACTCGGGAGAAGCGCTCCGGGGACGGGCTGTGAGAACACGTACCTGGTAATTTCTGAGCCAGGTTTCAGACAGCCTGAGGTTGATGACCCCTCCTCTTTCTCGCAGTTTTGTATAGCATTCCAACAGAGGCTAAAGGCATAAACAGAGTTCTGTTAAGAATTACTTCGAGTAAATTTGAGAGTCAACTTTCAGGTGCAAGAATTCCTGTTCATTCCGTTCCAGTATTACCTCTTTATACTGACAGTAGACCACAAACGGCCGTGAAGGGGCCACGAAGTGCAGCAAAGACAGCAGCAGTGGAGTAGGATGGAAACGACTAGCTACAATTAAACTGCAAGGAAAACGTTAGACAAATTATTTCTCTACACCCCCAAAGTCGACCATAAGTTTTAAAATGCGTTTAAAACAATCATGTATTTACTTGCATGACTCACACAAGGAAGAGCTTTAAATACAACATTCTAGAAATTCCAAACAAAATCGTGAGCTATTACTTTCTAGGAAACACAAATTGGATTATAAGCTCTCATGGTGCTTGGCAACTCTAAGTAGCATTTAATGACATTCTTGATTTAAAAAAAAATCATCTGGAAACAAATCCAACATTGTAATACTGGCTCTGCAGAGATCTGAATCTACCTCTCCTGTCAGGTTTTCCTTAGCCCTTGCCATTAGCCAGTATCACATCAGTTTGAATACCCCATCACCTGCACCTAATGGGACTACACAGCCCTGTCTGATGCACCATCATCGGAGAAATTTCAAATTTCTTCTAAAACTCCGAAACTAGCACAGTCAATTTCCCACCTAGCCAAACGCAGCCTCCTTTCTTTAAAAACCCAAGACAGAATCATCATCTCTGCTCCCACTATAACCAAAGCAGACAGAGAATGCTAATCTGTTTGAAGCACAGCCCATGAGCACCAAGACATCTCCTGCCTTCTTTCATCAACGCACCCATCTGCATTTCTTTCACTCAGCAGAGCAGCAGCCTCTAAATGTCTTTTCCTCTGCTCTTCTTGTCTCCTCTGCTTTTCCTGAATCTTCAAGAAGAAAAATAAGAAACCAACGTACTGAGGTCATTCATCAGGTTTATGGAAACGCTGTCTGTCAAAACATTTCAACAGTATTTATCAACTCGAACTAAAGCAACAAATAAAGTTGAAAACACACAAGAAAGCCCATGTGTTATATAAAACCATCATTAAGCTACCTATACAATGCTTCTGTATCCTAAAGCTCCATCCCAAAGATTAAATCACTTACATGGGTACACCCATGCACACACTCTTTCTCCATCTGTTTTGATATTTATTATCTGGGGAGCTGATGCTCCAAAGCCAAACCAAATCTCACTGCTTAAATGAAGTTAACGGCAGACCTGAGGGGACTATTATGAGAGTAGTGGGGACTTTTAACTTTCTTACATAATCCTTTCTGCTTCCTTTCTCTTCAGGCTCCTTAAATTCTGGATCTTGAGAGACAATCTCCATTGTTTCTTGTTCTTCTGGGTGATTGCTCTCTGGGGCCTCTGCCATACTGTCTTCATTCTCTTGTTCTGAAGCCTGTTTTTCCTCCAGCATGCCATTCCTTTCTTCAACCAAAGGACTGTCTTTTGGCTCTGAAGATAACATCTCAGCAGAAAATGTTCCATTTAGGAGACTGTCCACTTTGTTGAGGGGGAATTCATAGAGACCACTGAGGAAAGATTCAGGAAATCCAAAACATGCTGTTGCTGCCCGAACAGGTCCACCTCCAGGGTACAGCTGAATAATGGAGCCAAAACCTGAACAGATAAAAGAAACAAATATCTCTCCATGGAGGTGACTCTAGACTATGCAAACCCTCAGGGTTCTCTACAGTAAGAAGACTGAAAGCCTCTCTACTTTACTTTGTTCAGAGGCTGAAGAATGATGCAGCTCCTTTAGGGGTCTGAGGTAATATAATTCCAAAACAGATAAACAGGAAGCCTTAAAGAAGCTTACCCCTACTTGACACTACAGTAAAACCTTGTGATTGTGCAAATTTGGATGTCAGATGATTGGAGATTGGCTCTTAGCTTCCCCCCAGTCCAATTCTCAAACAGGGCAGTTAACGGTTCTTATCTTCTACAGGGTCAGAGAAAGTACAGGCAAATCAGCCTGTGCTGTATTCTTCCAGGACAGAATATATCCCTAGTATTCTTCCCACCCAATCTCCTCAATCCAGGCCAATAATATGAACACACCAGCTATCCAAGAGTTTACTGAAATCACTTTCTGGGAGGTCCTAGCTAGCCACAGGCTTCAGAACCATCCCCACTGATACTGAGGCTGGAAAGGACAACTGCCATCCAGGAGTGCCAACACAGCAAACGCTGGGAGATGTGGACTGTGCCAGAAGTTCCCAGGGGCCAGAGCTGTGCAGGCCCACCCAAGTCACTTCATGAACCTCACAGTGACTCAGCCTCACTTTCTAGGAGTTTTGAATTTTTTAGACCCCTCTACTCAAATCATGGTGGGGTTTTAATGAACTTGAAAATGTTAAATCTTACCTCCCATTCGTTCCATCATGGCACCCAGCACCAAGCCTGCACACGTTTCCATTACAATCATTTTATTGCCAGCACGGATATTTCCTAACGTCAACATCTGGGCGAGTGTATCATATCTCATGTGGCTAAGGAAAAAAGAATGATTCCTTCATTCTTAGCTAAGCAAAGCCTGCTATTTTAATCATCATTTTTCAAGTTACATGTGTTTTATAAAAATTATATTGATAAGATTAATGATTGCTTTGGAGGCAACAGTAAAAAGGACTTACAATTTATGAGGTAGGAAGACACTTTATGCAGGTGAGCAAGTTTTTCATTTTACTTAAAATCATGACTTTCTTAAAGATACATTTTCCCCCAATTATACTTTTGAAAGGAAACAAAGCGTACTTAATTTTTCCAGGTTCTCTGGCATAATACATAATTGAAAGAATGCGGGTGGATGGCTTCACAACAGTAATGATGGCTTCATATCTGGGGGAAGAAAAAAACAGAACGCCAATTTAAAAAACTGGTTTAAAAATATTTTTAATAATATATTTTATAAAGCTATGAAAAGATTTAATGTTTTCATCCTTTTCAAACAAAAAATACTTACTTCTTTTTCTTCTTTTTTATATATTTATCTTGAGCAAATTCTGTCTTGTCTCGGAATGTTGTACTATTTTCAATTAACTGCTGAACTATTTCCTATAAGAAAAGGAGCAAGCAGATTTCCTGAAACTTTATTTTCACAGAACAGATAACTTCAAAGGTTTCTTATCCCAGAACGTATCCCAAGGTCTGATTCTCCAGTCTCTTTCCCACAAAAGTCCAAATGGGTGAACTTTACATTTTTTTTACTCTGTCTAGAATTTGTATTAAAATATAAGTGCTTTATAACTCCATTTAAACCGAGGAAAAAGAACAGAGATACACAATAAAGGGAAAAGAGAGGTAAAGGAAATTGTCATTCCTGAAGACACTGGCTGAAAATGAACAAAGCGAAGCTCTGATATGCACTGTTATTAAATTCTCTTTTGCTAACAATATTAGTAATGTCATTCACTTACATTCCTGCATATAAGAAACGAAATCTTTGATATACCTAATTGCATATACATTTCAAACTATTTTTTTTTTATATAATTTTATTTATTTATTTTTCCCCCCAAAGCCCCAGTAGATAGTTGTATGTCACAACTGCACATCCTTCTAGTTGCTGTATGTGGGACGCGGCCCCAGCATGGCCGGAGAAGCGGTGCGTCGGTGCGCGCCCGGGATCCGAACCCTGGCCGCCAGCAGCGGAGCGTGCGCACTTAACCGCTAAGCCACGGGGCCGGCCCCATTTCAAACTATTTCTAACAGAAGTATACAGAATTTTTACATTTTATCTTAAAGTCTGCTTTAAAAACCAAGCAATTTCCTAAATACCAAACAACAACAAAACGTGACATCCTTTGAATATTACCTCTCCTTTAATGCCCTTGTCCTTTAAAGCTTTTATGTCATCTTGAGTAAGTTTCTGAGATTTCCCATCATCAATTATATTTCGATTATCAGTGCCCGCTTCTTTGGTCTCTAAGGAAGGAAATTGCTTTATGACATTTACGATCTGAAATTATTTTAAAATCTCTCTTCTTCCAAGTTCATATCCACATCCAGCCCATCAGCCACTCAAATTTGGCCTTCCAATTCGATGGCCCCCACCCCAGTCCACTATCCTTTCTTGCCATGACTACTCCAAGCGTCTAACTCATCTTCCTGCTCCCATTGTTACCCCCTTACAATCCACCTGGACACCAGCATTCTCTTTCTAAAGTGCAAACTGGCTCATCTACTCTGATGTACAAGACCATACAGTGGCTTCCTATAGCAATTAGAATACATTACAAAGATGACCTGCAAGGGCGCATATGATCTGGCCCCTGTATACCTTTTCTGGCCTCATGTGACTCCTGTACTTCAGCCACATTACCCTTCTTTCTGTTCCTCAAACACACTAAGCACTGTCTCACTGTGGGCTCTGGCCCTGCTGCTCCCTCTGCCTGGAATACTCTCATGACAGACCTCTGAGTGGCTGGATCCTTTCCATCACTCATGGCTGAGCTCATCATCTCAGCCAAGTCTCACCTCATCCAATCAGCCTCCAGTATACCTCCCTGCTTTATCATCTTCACAGCATCTGTCACCATCTGAAATTATGTTTTTTGCTTGTCTACTTGATTATTTTTGGTGTTCTCCACTGCTAAGTAAATTTTATGACATGGTCTATCTCATCAACTACTATAGTCACAGTACCTAATCATTCCTGGAACATATTTGTTGTTTAATAAAAATACGGGTGTTAATTTAGAAGTATTTAATTAACGAGTTGGAACCAGAACTTTAATAGTATTTTTTAGTTTAGTATTAATTATTTTTTTATTTTATTAATAAGATACTTTAAGTACATTTATTTTAACAAGTATTTAATTTTAATTAATAACATTAGTTAAAATTATGAGGCCTTTACTACAGGCAAGGCACTGTTAAGAACTTCCTATGTGTCCTATGACTGAATACTCACTACACCTTAAGCATTAAAAGTGTTTATGGCCCCATTTTACAGATGAGGATATAAGTCTCAGAAAAACCAAATAACTTGCCCAAGGTTACAAGGCAAGTGATGAAGCTGGAACATAACCCTAGTCAGTTAAATTCAAAGCCAGACCTCTGAACCTCTACCATATGCTAATTACCTCGCAGCTGTTACTTAACCTCTGGGCACTGAAAGGGCTCTGCACTTACTCTTACACTGCAAAAGCAAGGACTCATGGGATTAAATGCCTGGTCAGAGGGCCAGTTAACGATGGGCTGGAGCCAGAATCCAGGTATCTCAAAGCCAAAGGCAGCCCTTGCTTCATTCCACCAAACTATAGTTCTTAGATTATGAGTTTAGATTTCTTTGGGGACTGCCTGGGCTAGCACTTTAGAATTAATTGGGGTTGACAGGTTTCTGACTAGCCAGCTCAAGAGAATCTATTTCATACACCCAAAGTAGTGCACCTGAAGTAGGCTCTTCTTTCTTCTTCTTAGGCTGAAGACTTCCTCCATTGGTCACTTCAAATGTGGTTCCATAACTATGGCCAATGACGTTATCCAGATAGAACCACTGTTTTTCAAAAGTTACTTTTCTGGGGAAGAAAATACAATTAATTAGCTGAATCTCATTTGCATTCAGTATAGAAAAGATATGTTCAATCTAGTTTATTTCAAAACTGGTCTCTACAAAGGATGATCAGCAGCATTATCTCTGAACACAAACTGACAAATGGACTAGAGAGAACTAAGTTGGGGCAGAGACATAAAATTAATAAAGCCAGAAAATCAATGAATTTGGAAGGAGAAACAAGGATAGAGGCATGGGTCTTACTCCAGTTTGCACTGTCTGACAGGATGTCCAAATTCACAGGCTTTGCAGATTTCCTGAATAGCATAAAGGGTCATCAAGACTGCCAGGCCACCAGATACACACTGGGATGCCCCTTGTAACTGACATGAGAAAATCCCAAAACTGAACAATCATTAAGATGATAGGGATTTAACAAATTTATCTGGCCATTTTCTTTGAAAATTATCTAGTAAAAGCAAATTATATTTACAAATAAACATTACTGACAATCTACACATTTGGAAATGGTGCTTAACACTGACAACGCTCTACGTACCGAGGATCAGGCAACTTGAGCCTTTCTCTTACCCAGATTTTTATCTTAATTACAATTTAAAAGGGAAATCCCACAAAAACAAACTCTTTCCTTTCAAAAGAAGGAAACTAACATCTGCTGAGTGTTGATTGGGGCTAGGCAATATGTGCCAGGTGTATTTCATACTTTTTGATTTAATTCTCACAGTAATCCTGGGACATAGCTCTTTCCAGATGAATAATCTGAGACTCAGGGAAAGTATCTTGTCCAAGATTCATGGTTACAAGTGTGAGCTAGGATTCAAATCCAGGTCTGCCTGACCCCAAAGCCTGGCTTTCCACTATACCACACAGTCTACCCCAGCAAAGACCAATGGATCTCAGAAGCCCTGCCTAGCTTCAGGACATGGCCCACATCCACAGAACTCTGAATCCTGGAAGACATGTACTGGTTACTTCTGTTTGTGCCCCACCCCACATCTTCTCTTCCTTTCTCTGTGCCCCAGGAGGCTGACAATGACAGAATACACAGACCCCATCACCCAGGTTTCATTGCCGAAGGCTTCCTACCACTGCTAGACCCTGGGTGCATCACCATTCTCTACTGGTTCTGTAAACCCTGTCACACCTCTGTAGGTGTATGTATCACATCTTCATTAGATTTCCTTACTTTAACCATCTGAGTGAATTCCTGCGAGATCCTAAGTGATCCAGGTAGGGTCAATGCTTAGTCTTTGCTGGGTCCCCAGTTACTAATACATAACAGAACATAACAGATACTCAAAATATTTGCTGACATAAACCCCCTCAGAGAAGCTGAAACTCAGTTCAGCCCAGATGTGCACCCTACACCCCTATCCTTTGAGCACCCCAGTGCTAATGAAACTCTGGGTCTGAACTGGGATCGGTTTACCCCTCTGGCAGCTGGTCTGACATGCAAAGAAGGATGTGTTACTCAAACTGATTGGCCTGACAGGAGGTCACCGACCTAGTCAGGAAAGTGGGGCCCAGTCAGAGGGATGTGGAGGCATGTTTTCGCTGGGAAAGAGTGGGATTTGCAGAGTTTCCTTCTCAGAGAGCCAGGACTACTATTGCCCAACGAGATGAGTGCAGCCCCGAGAGAAGACTGAAGGGAAAGTCTGGGCTGGGATGTAGCTGAGCTCAGAGAGTCATTTTCAAAATAAATGGAAACGAATGCTATGGCTTCTGCCAAAAATAGTGATGAAAAGTGTTTCCAAATAAATGTCTAAAGAGTACTTTTTAGAAATAAGGATGTTGCTCTCTGTCTCTTTGGTAATGAAAAAGCTCTTGTCTAAAAGAGCACATTATTAAGAAGCACACTCAAACTACTACATTTTAAAATTAAGCAACTTAAAAGGACAGTATGAGAAAGGAAGGAGGGAAGGAGGGAGGAAAGGAAGGAGGAAAGGAAGGAAGGAAGGGAAGGAAGGGAGGGAAGGAAGGGAGGGAGGGAAGGAAGGAAGGAAGGAAGGAAGGAAGGAAGGAAGGAAGGAAGGAAGGAAGGAAGGAAGGAAGGGAGAAAGAGAGAAAGAGAGAAAGAAAGACCAAAGTTTCACCTGCTCGGTCTTTATACAGCTGTGTAACTTTGTGCTCATTCATCGAACTTACAACCTAAGGATTTTGCTGCACTGTTACACTTCAATTAAAAAGTTTAAATAATTAGTGCTGGCACTTTACAAAAAATTATGTACTTGGAAGAAGGCACACACTTCTAATCAGAAATTCTGAAAAGAAAAAAAGTACTGGTTTCAAGAATACAAAGTATAGTAGTGATGACAGACAGTTATAAAATTTCTCCTATTTCAACCACCAAAATGAAATATTTTATCAACGGAGAATTTAAAAATGCTTAAGAGCTGGTGCAGAGATTACATTTCCTGACTAAAAGAAATCCCTCCTCCCTTCTATTTTTTTCCTGCACCGAACTGGTGCTTGTGCAAAAAATCTTGGTTGTCACCACCTTGGTGCTTTAGGGACTATTACTTGGCTATTTTCTTTTTTTTTTTTTTTGTGAGGAAGATCAGCCCTGAGCTAACATCTGTGCTAATCCTCCTCTTTTTGCTGAGGAAGACCAGCTCTGAGCTAACATCTATGGCCAATCCTCCTCCTTTTTTTCCCCCAAAGCCCCAGTAGATAGTTGTATGTCACAGTTGCACATCCTTCTAGTTGTTGTATGTGGGACACGGCCTCAGCATGGCCGGAGAAGCAGTGCCTCCGTGCACGCCGCAATCTGAACCCGGGCCGCCAGTAGCGGAGCATGCGCACTTAACCACTAAGCCACAGGGCCGGCCCGGCTATTTTCTTTTTTTTCCCCCTTTTTCTTTTTGTGAAGAAGATCAGCCCTGAGCTAACATCCATGTCAATCCTCCTCTTTTTTTGCTGAGGAAGACCGGCCCTGAGCTAACATCTATTGCCAATCCTCCTCCTTTTTTCCCCTAAAGCCCCAGTAGATAGTTGTATGTTGTAGTTGCACATCCCTCTAGTTGCTGTATGTGAGACGCCGCCTCAGCATGGCCCGACAAGCGGTGCGTCGGTGTGCGCCTGGGATCCGAACCCGGCCCACAAGTAGCAGAGCGCGTGCACTTAACCGCTAAGCCACGGGGCCAGCCCTTTGGCTATTTTCTAATGACACCTGTTTCCCTTTAAATACCAGTCAACAGTTTGATTCACATAGGAGTAAAAATCCATCTGAAGTGAGCATTTACCAGAATTCCAAGTCTCACAGTACCTAGCCTCATGGTCTGAAGAAAGCTATTCTCCTGACATTGCAGTCAACTTACGCCTTTGTCAAAAGTACTATAATAATACAAGCAAAAGAAAGCTTGGTTGTACTTCTCAAATAATTAACCAAAACATCCCAATACATTTGCTCCATTAATAAGTTACTGAAATTTAACAATCTCTCCCCCAACCAGAAAGTTATCAAAATTCCCACTCCTCTAGTACTAAAACAGAGTGATAACTAATCAGCAGATTCACTAACCAAACCTAATCAAGTTCTGAGATCTCGAGCAAACTGCTTTTGGGCAATTTAACTTTCCCAGACCTCACATCTTTTGGTGTAAAATGAGGAACCCTAGAATGATCCCACATTCTATAGAAAGTTGTGTCCTAATGTTATTCTGTGTAGACAGGTATTCCGGTTTGGGTAGAGAGAAGAGCCTGGAAGCCCAAAGTTGAAGAGGTTTCATTTCTGTGGGATTCATCCTGGCTGAGAGATTAGGGAGGAAGGAGGGTCTATGGGAAAAGTGAGGGGGAGGACTGTGAGAGGCAAGGATGAGATCAGAGGCTGAAGGGTTGGTTCTATGAGAAAACAGGAGAGAAGATCTCAAGAACCTAGGGGAAGAACCCCAGGACGGGATGGGGTGGGCGTGGAGGGAGGAGGGGGCACTGGGGCACCTCAGGGGCCAAGAATGGTAAAGGGATTCTGTGGCAAGTCGGAGGATGCTGCTGAAGGCAGTGGGCTAGGTATGATACCATGGAAAGGGGGACTCTGTAAGAAGATAGGAGGAGTAGGGGAAGGGATCCTGGGGGGAAAAGGCCTCTGTGGGAAGACCTGAGAGGAGATAACGAGAGAGGAGGTTGGTGATCCACAGAGCCAAAAATGGGATCCTGGCAGGAGGAGTCTGTGGGAAGACCTGGGTCTCTGGAAGATGGGAGCGAGCGAACCCCATGGCCAGCGACCTGACTTACTTTCTCCGCTGGACTTGCACTGCCTTGAACACATCTTCCCGTTTCAGCACCACGAAGTCGCCGTCGCGGATGCGATGGTCCCCGGGATGCGGTGGCTGTAGGCCCGGCTGCTCCCCTGAGCCCTCCATGACGCTCAGCCAGTCTCGCTGCTCCGCAGCGTCTCTCCAGTCCCCAGTGCCCTGCCCCTCGTCCTCCGCTGTCACCACCGCCAGCCTCACCTTCTACAAACCGAGGGGACGCAGATCCCTCCGACCGGCACCGCCCCCACGTGCTACGCGCTGCTTCCGCTTTCCGGTCGGAACCTCTGGGCAGCTTCCGGTAGCCTCACGGCTTCCGTCTGGCCGAACTCCTTGATTGGCTGGGCTCCGTCCTGCCCCTCACGTCTTGCAGCTCCTTGGACGGAAGTTGCGTCACAGGAGCGCCGAAAAAGAACTGGGAAGGAGAGTGAACTTCAGCTGGAGGCGTGCGATGTCTTCTAGCCAACCTTCGCAGCCTCGGTGGGGAAGCTGAGGCCCCGAGCCTCTCCGACAGATGAGACTCGGCCTTGCGCGGGGACGTCAGGAGAACTGTGGCTAAGGAGAACCGCGGGACTTGGGCAGGGGTTACCTGAGGAGCCCGGACCTCGGAGACTCCTCTCGGCCTCCCCGGAGGAAGGGAGAGCGGGCCGGGCGGATCTGCTCCTACCCGGGAGCCGGCCCAGCGGTGAGCTAGGAGAGCTTTGGGACCTCTGTGCTTTGCAAGTAAGAACTTAGCCTGAGGAGACGCAAATGAAGTAGGGTATTTAACGAAGCACAGCAGGCGGACGGGTGGCTCCTTTACTCATTCTCCAGTCCTACCTCTTGCATTTGTGTTGGAATTTTTACTAGTTATTCTCACCATATTATCTCGTTTGAGAAATATAGGGCACATAGCGTTGTCGAAGGGGCGCTTTAGCTGAGGAGTCTGAAGACGGAGTTTTGAACACAGTACTGTCACGGAACAGCTTTGATGTTCATCAGTTCGCTTAATTTCTCTGGGCTTCTGTTTCTTAATGTATGATGTGGTCTAGATGATTATCAAAGTCCTGTCGTGCCCTAACATTGTGAACTTTAGTTATTAACTTATTTATTAATTAAATCCCTTTAAAGATGGATATGCTGTCTTGTAATGAATTGCACTACAGTGTACGGATATATTCTTATTTATTTTTATCCTTAGGACATGAACTATTTTCTTAGATAGACTTATTTTTTAGAACAGTCTTAGGTTTACAGAAAGTAGGGAGAGTTCCCAGGTATTTCCTCTTCACTCTCCCCACCTCCAGTTCCTCTGATTGTTAGCATTCTGCGTTAGTGTGATACATTTGTTGCAATTGATGGACCAAAATCGATACATTGTTATTAGCTAAAGTCCATAGTTTACGTTAGGGTTCACTCTGTTGTACAGTTCACTGGGTTTTGACAAATGCATAATGTTATATATCAGTATCATACGGCATGGTTTCACTGCCTTAAAAATGCCCTGTGCTCCACCTATAGGAATTATTTTAAAACCCATTTTTAATAAATTTTTTTTAATCATTTTATTTATTTAGTTTTTCCCCCAAAGCCCCAGTAGATAGTTGTATGTCATAGCTGCACATCCTTCTAGTTGCTGCATGTGGGACACGGCCTCAGCATGGCCGGAGAAGCAGTGCGTTGGTGCGCGCCCGGGAACTAAACCCAGGCTGCCAGCAGCGGAGTGCGCGCACTTAACCACTAAGCCACAGGGCCGGCCCTAAAGCCCATTTTTTAAAGGTCACTTATATTTCAATTTATTGCTACTCAGCCAGGAACTATCTTTATGGGATTGAGTTTAATAAAAATTAGTATCTTGGTATGTACAAAATAAAAAAAAAATGAGAAGGGCTAATTAACAAAAAAAAGATTATCATTATATTAACAAACATGGATATGCTTTCAAAAAACCTTTACTGCATTTAAACAAATTTATCTAAAAATTGCAAATAATCTGTCTAATCAGTATTCACCTAGAAATGATCTTTCTTCGATAATCTTTTTGTGTGTGTGTGTGAGGAAGATTAGCCCTGAGCTAACATCCATGCTAATCCTCTTTTTGCTGAGGAAGACCGGCTCTGAGCTAACATCTATTGCCAATCCTCCTCCTTTTTTTTCCCCCAAAGCCCCAGTAGATAGTTGCATGTCATAGTTGCAACATCCTTCTAGTTGCTGTATGTGGGACGAGGCCTCAGCATGACTGGAGAAGTGGTGCGTCGGTGCGCGCCTGGGACTGAACCCTAGGCCGCCACTTAACCGCTAAGCCGCGGGGCCAGCCCCTTCCATTATCTTTTTAAGACAGTAGTTGTAAATCTACTGGAAAAGCAACTTTCTCATTTTTGGCCCTACAGAGAAAGAAAGATAAGTTGAAACAGATAATGTACACTGTCCCACTCCAGTGTTTCCCCAGAAGGGTCCACCGTAGATGCCTATGTAAGAATTTCCATGTATCTCTGATAAAAGTGGATATGGCACTGCAGAATTGACTGTATATAAAGAGCTATTGACTGTATATAAAGATGTATTCCTAGTGTCTCACAGGTCAGGATTATGTTCAACAAGTGCTGCCCTATAATAAGTCTCAAAACATTGCTAACAATTTATTTTAGAAGTAATCACTTGTCTTATTTTCATTTCTATTGTGGGAGCTCCTTGAAAATAAGCACAATACCTTTTCTTATTTTTTATAAGCATCTGGTATATTTTTATTGAGCATCCAGTATACTTGGTTAAACATCTATGGTATACCTTAAAAGAGATGGGATTTAGAAGCATAACTGCAGTTTGTAAGAGTAACTGAGGCTTATACCATGGTGTACAATGTTGCACACCTGTTTGCTAGTCTCAAACTAGAAAATATTGATTTTTGCTATTTACTATGTTAATACAGTAGTCTCCCCTTATCCGCAGGGGATATATTCCAAGACCCGCAGTGGATGCCTGAAACCATGGATAGTACCAAAGCTGTATATACTGTATTTTTTCCTATACATACATACCTATGATAAAGTTTAATTTTATAAATTAGGCACAGTAAGAGATTAAGAACAATAACTAATAGAATAGTTATAACAATACACTGTAATAAAAATTATGTGAATGTGGTCTCTCTCAAAATATTTTATTGTACTGTACTCTCTTTCTTGTGATGATGTGAGGTGATAAAATGCCTATGTGGTGAGATGAAGTGAGGTGAATGACATAGGGGTTGTGACGTAGCATCGGGCTACTACTGACCTTCTGATGATATGTCAAAGGGAGGACCATCTGCTTCTGGACTGAGGTTGACTGTGGGTAACTGAAACCACGGATAAGGGGGGACTACATTTTTAGGAGCACTATTTCCCCTCTAGTTTGTTTTTTCTTTTTCTTTTTGGTGAGGAAAATTGTCACTGAGCTAACATCTGTGCCAATCTCCCTCTATTTTGTATGTGGGATGCCACCACAGCATTGCTTGATGAGCGGTGTGTAGGTCTGCACCCGGGATCCCAACCCACGAACCCTGGGCCTTTGAAGTGTAGCATGCGAACTGACCACTACGCCACTGGGCCAGCCCCTCTGATAGTTTTGATGAAGACTTTTTCAATCTCTATCTTTTAGAAGACATGAGTGGAGAGTATAGAGGCAGAGGATTTGGACGAGGAAGATTTCAAAACTGGAAAAGAGGAAGAGGTGGTGGGACTTTCTCAGGAAAATGGAGACAAAGAGAACACAGAACTGACCTGAGTAAAACCACAGGAAAACATACTTCTGGTAGGAAAGGTCAACAGTTGTTCAGTTCTTTTTCCTTCGTGAAGGAATCTATCATGCCTGTCATACATAGCAGTTTAACTCATATTTCAGCCTTTTATTTTACACTACCCCTTAATGTAGTATGTGAATGTTAATATCCAAAATTCATACTAAAACTTGTAATTTAGATACTGTTAGTATCGTGTCAGGTTCTTGTTTGGAAGGAGAAGCAAATTGGAAAAAAAATTTGCTCTGTTTTCTGCTAACGTATTATTCTGTCTTTTCCAGAACAAACCCCACAATCTTTGCTACTACAATCAACACTGGATCAATTTATACCATATAAAGGCTGGAAGCTTTATTTCTCTGAAGGTAGAGTTAAAAGTGCAAGAAGTACCATAATTATATTTCCTTAACTTGTCTTTGGATGCTTCATTTCATACTACTATAATTCATTTAGTTAACTGATGTATACTCTCTTCTTTAATCTTGGTTCATCCAAACAATTAAATCATGTTTATATTTCAAGAGCATTATTTTTAGGTTTTGTATCAGTCAGGAAAACAGAAACTACACTAGGTGTTTCAAAAAGGGGATTTAATACAGGGTATTGGATGTACAGATGGAAGACTAAAAGAGCAAAATGGGAACACTGAGGTAACCCCCAAGATGGTGGTAACTTTGTGAAGCAGCAACCTACTTGTATGACTGAGGGAACAAAAGTTAAGAAGTTCTGAGGTTACCAGAGCGTAGGAATTCAAAGGAGGGGCCACAGCATAGCTGTTTCTTTGAATGCTATGCTTGGACCCCTGAAGGGTACCCTTCGGAGCTGTGCTCAGACTTGTGAGGCAAGTTAAGCTGGTTGCCGCTGGTAACGCTGGTGGGAGGGTGGCACAGTTGGTGCTCAGAGCTCGAGGCTGGAACTGTTGCTATCCTCTGTAGCTGGAGAGATGCTAAAAAGAGTTAGAGACAAGAATAAATTCCTTTCTTTTTTCTGCCACCTTCCATTCTCTGAAGTGCTTCCAATCAGTAGAGCCTAAAGCGAGTCTAGGAAATGCAGCGTGCAGATCTTGACCATAGGATTGCAGAGCAGAAAGTAGAAGGGTGGGCCTGGAGCCGGGAGACAATAACAACACAGGTTTGTATAGGAAACGGTTAAAGAATCCCCCTTTTACAGTCAAAAACACCAGCTAACATTATACATCTGTCTGTATAGGTTTGGAGAATTGTCTTTTCTGTGCTCTTATAGTATCTATATGCTTGTTACGTCTCTTATTAGGTAGAGGACATATTTATGTATCTGTGTTTTTTCCCCACTAGACTGTGCACTGCTTGAGGGCAAGGATCTTGCCCCATAACAGACACTCAGTATTCCTTTTGTGAATGAATAAAGTGCTTTACAAATATTTTCTGTATTGAGAGTCTTTTTTTTTTTTTCCTATTATAGAAACAGGTATATTTCATAGGTGATGTGTCTTTTGTTGCTTTAGAATGCATTAGCCACCAGCACCCACAGTATTTCCCCAGCAGTTAGCTCAGAACACTAGAAGTGATCTTTGGACTGGTCCTAAAAATGGAGTTCAGGAGGTGCTTTCGCTGTACTTCCAAACTACTACATTGTACTGTCTCTCTGTGGGAGGCAAATTCAAAAATGTTATAGAACTTCAGAGTGTAAAAGATATTATTAAAATTTAGAGACCAGAGTCAAGTGTTGGTCTGTCTTTCCCCAGATCTCAGAAAGGGATTTGACAAGTGGCGTTTTGAACTATTAGAATTTATTGCGATGGCAAAGACTGATTGTCTTCAACTCTGTTTCAGAGTAAGAGTTTAGTTCATGTGTCTAGCTTTGGCTTTATTATAATTTTTGTTTTAAGCTTATCATGTAAGCTGTTTGAACTAATAGGTCCTATTAGGTGTTAAAGGTTCAGTACCAAGATTTCCAGATCTTGGTGCTTTTAGAGACACTTCCTGTCTGCATTTTAGTTTATGCAGACCTAAATTTGTTTTAGGATCTTAAGTATACATTCTATACCAATTCTTATCTAAATGTAATTAGAATGCAAAGCAATTGGAAAAAGTCACCTACCATGTATATAGTGTTTCTTCTGTCTCATGAAAAACATGCTTGTACATGTGTGATTATTAGTGCTAATGCCATGTTTGTTGGACTAGTTTACAGCGATAACTCTCCTTTTATTGAGAAGATTCAAGCATTTGAAAATTTTTTCACAAGGCGTATTGATTTATATGATAAGGTAAGATTCCTGTACAACAAAGGTACTTGTCCACCTTTGTGTGTCGTCTTATTGAATGATGTATTTGAAGTGCTAGTGATTGTGATCATAGACACTGGAGCCAGACTGCCTTGGTACAGATCCCAGCTCTGCCACTTACCTGCAGGGTGGACTTTGGTGAATTACATACCTTCTTTGTGCCTCGATTTTCTCATCTGTCAGCTGGTGATAATAGTATTAACCTACCACCAAGGGATGTTAAGAGGCAGAAATAAGTTAATATATTTTAAATATTAGAACTGTGCTTGGCACAAAACTTATAGAACTTATCACCTTATAAACATGCTTTCTCAAAGTGTGTAATTGAATGCTCAGTTATGATACTTGACTCTGAAAAAGCAGTCATTGTTTTCATACCTTAATATTTTATAGGATGAAATAGAAAGAAAGGGAAGTATTTTGGTGGATTTTAAAGAACTGACAAAAGACGACAAAATAGCTAAATTGATACCAAATATAGCAAATGAATTAAGGGATACACCTGAGAAAACCTTGGCTTGCATGGGTCTGGCGATACATCAGGTAAATATTTATTTTTTGTGGACTTTGGTCAAAATTTTAAAGGAAGATTTACAGTAACAGTACGTTCTCTAAAAGATACTTCATTTTTACCAAAAATCGTTGGCTAGAACTGAAAGGTTGCAATCCTGTCCTAAAAGATACCATTCGTTCTATCTACAACAGCTCACCTAAATATAACATTTATTTCTAATTTATTTGAAATAGTTTAATCTTATTAAAGATTGTGTAGAAATTAAAACATTTTCAAGGAGCTATACAATCTCATAGGGAAGGTAAGACAAAGAATCATGATGTTATCAGTTATGAACTTGGAACAGAAAGACCAACCTCAGATCTAGGTTCTGTGGCATGAGGCAAGTCACTTAATCTCTGTGAACGTCACCGTGTATAAATTGAAAATAACATTATATGCTGTGCCTGCCTGAGTTTTTCTCAGGGTCGGATGACATAATATATGGGAAAGCATTTTTTAAGCTGGCAAACAGATAAATGCTTCAGGTAAAGAGTAGTAAATCTCAGGACAGGCACAGATAAAGTGCTGGGTGTGTTCAGAAATAAAGATAAGACCCTCAGCTGTTGGGGAGAAATGGGGAAAGCTCACAGGGAGACTTTGTAAAGGCGTTGTTTACAAAGGGTCTTAAAAAGGGGTACTGAGGGTGGGACATAGAGCAGGGAGGTAAGGGTCTCCAGGCACAAGGAATAGTTCATTACAAAGATGTGTATACCGCTAGTAACCTTGAATTGGAAACCTTGGCTGTTGTCTTCAGACTCATCTCAATCATTAGTTCTTCGTATCCAAGTCACCACATCTTTTCAGTTCTATTTCTAAAATGTCCACCTCTTTTCCTTGCTTACTATCTCTGTCTTAAGCTTTCATTATCTTTCCTAAATTGTTGCTGTTCATGATAAGACATGATCTGTCCTTGGAAGCTGTGGTGACTCTTTTCTACCAAGTGAAATCCAAACCCTTTAGGTAGCATTGAAGGCTCTTCCATGATCTAGTTCAGCTTCTTCTCCTCACTACTCTCCTTCATTCACTACTGTGCAGCTAAACTGAGCTCTCTTCAGGATTCTCTACATACTCCTACCTCTTGCACATGCTGTCCATTCAGCATGGTATGCCCCTTGCCTTGCATATCCAAATTTTTTGGGCCCAACTCAATTGTCTCTCTCTGAAACCTTTCTCATGACCCCTTTTCAAAATAGTATTTTGTCTGTAAATCTTTATGGTCCTTATAACACTTAGAGCTACATATGTGCATCTCATTTTCTCTCTTAGATTGTCAGCATACTGCTTTGTACACGTAGATATTAAATATTAATGTCAAATGCCAAGGGAGTGGATATTGGGTATTTCAAAAGTCATCTTTATTTTCCTTATCTTAATCAGTGAATATAGAGAAGTAGAAAATATTTTTCACCAGAACCCATCTAGGAGGTAATAACTTTGGAGGCTACTATGAGGACTTTTAATATTAAGTTTAGTTAGGACAGAAGGTAGCAGACAGATACTGGAATTTTCCATTCCAGGGACAACAAAATCTCAGGTAAAACCTAATCCACTGTAAAATAAGTAGTCATAATTAAATATCAGAGTTTTAAAGGGCTATTAGAGTTCTGTTAATATTCTGAACTGTTTATATTCCTAACTTTATATTCATAAACTTCATATTCTCTCTATAAAAGACTTCTACTTCTAGAGGATATTTTGTTTTTCAACTTTTGAGTAAATGTCTGTCTTGTTTAGGTATTAACTAAGGACCTTGAAAGGCATGCAGCCGAATTACAAGCTCAAGAAGGGTTGTCTAGAGATGGGGAAACAATGGTAAATGTGCCACATATTCACGCAAGGTGAGGAATTTGCTGGTGTTAAAGTATTATTTAGACTTGGGCATTGGAGACTGTTTAAGAATGAGAACTTTATTTTATAAAGCCAAAGAAATCGGTAAAAAGGGTGTGAGTTTTTTTGCTATCTCATTGGTCATCACATCCAAGTGAACCTGCTGAGAATTCTTGAAAGAGATCATGACAGAAATGAACCTTTTCTCCCCAAATAAGTTGATTTCCCAACCTGCATATTTTTCTAAATGTTGATTTTGGATGTGTACTTATCAAGACTGGTGTTAAAATAATCCGTGTAACACACAAAGTGGTGTGATTATATTTTGTTAAAATTACTAGGTTTCTGTTAGACACAGAGAACAAATGGAATTTTGTTTATTTCATCTTTATTGTATCTTAAGATTTTAAATTCTCATTAGAAGAGTTGAATAAGGTAACTATCAGGGGTTTGTTTTTCTTTTCCTGAATTTATAGGAGACATTTCCTAGCAGTTCTTGAAAAAAGTTAGAAACTCAAAAGTCGCTGAATCTGTAGACCTTCTTTTTGACTTTTTTTTTCCTTTTTCTGTAGAGAACAGCCAGAGGGACAAGAAGAAAAGGGAAGATTTAGCATATTTTGTTTTTAAGAATGATTTAATTCTTGTGAAATTTCTGATATATAGGGATAATATGGTTTGAGAATTCCATAGTTGCTCCTAAAAGGAACCTGTGAAAATGCAGACAACCTCAACTTTCTGTTCATTGTAAATTCATAGATAAATATGTTCCGGTTTTTGTTTTTAGGGTATACAACTATGAGCCCCTGACGCAGCTCAAGAATGTCCGAGCAAATTACTATGGAAAATACATTGCTTTGAGAGGGACAGTGGTTCGTGTCAGTAATATAAAGCCTCTTTGTACCAAGATGGCTTTTCTTTGTGGTGCGTGTGGAGAAGTTCAGAGTTTTTCTCTTCCAGATGGAAAATATAATCTTCCCACAAAGGTGATATCATGTTCTTTAACTCCTTTATTTACCTTGCTAAAGAAGGCAAATCAATTTGGCAGTCAAAGGCAAAACATTTCCTAATGTTTCTGAACACAGGGCTTATTTTTATTTTCAGTTTTTAAATTATGATATTGAAATTGTTAAAGATTTTGTTTACCTTGGTTCAGTCATCAATTTAAATGGAGACTGCAGCCTAGAAATCAAGAGAAGACTGTGACTGGGAAGGGCAGCAATGAAAGAATTAGGAAAGATCATCAAATGTAAGAAAGTCATTAGAGACCAAGGCCAAGATTATCCACACCCAATTACTACGTATAGGTGCAAAAGCTGGACAATGAAGAAGGCTGGCAGGAAAAAAAATTGATTCATTTGAAATATGGTGTTGGAGGAGAGCTCTATGGATATTCTGGACTGTCATAAAGATGAACAAGTGGGTCCTACAGCAAATTAACCTTGACCTATTGCTGGAGGCAAAACTGATAGAACTGAGGCTGTCCTACTTTGGGCACATCATGAGAAGGAAAGATTCTTTGGAAAAGATAATAATGCTAGGAACAGTAGAAGGCAGCAGGAAAAGAGGAAGACCAAATAGGAGATGGATTGACTCCATAAAGGAAGCTATAGGCATGAGTCTACAGTTGCTGAGTAGAGCTGTTCAGGACAGGACATTGTGAACATCACTCATTCATAGGGTCACCAGGAGTTGGAGCCAACTTGACTGCATGTAACAACAACAAAACAGAACATAAATAAATAAAACATTCCTCTACCCACCACCCAGAATTTACATTTTGCCAGCTCTAGGTATATTTTTAAAGATAAAAGCATTACTAATACAATTAGTGTCTCTTTTACAGCTTGCTTGTACCATTCCCAGGGATGATCATTATCCTGAAGTTAATGTGTATCTTTTCCATTCATATTTTTATATTTTGGCTTAATAGGTACAGACATCAAGTTTTCTTTATTCTGCTGTTTGAAAGTGTTATGTTCCTTCTTTCTTTATTAACTTTTTTTTTTTTTTTTAATGAGGAAGATCACCTCTGAGCTAACATCCATGCCAATCCTCCTCTTTTTGGCTAACATCTATTGCCAGTCCTCCTCCTTTTTTTTTTTCCCCCCCACAAAGCCCCAGTAGATAGTTGTATGTCATAGTTGCACATCCTTCTAGTTGCTGTATGTGGGATGCCGCCTCAGCATGGCCGGACAAGCAGTGCGTCGGTGCCTGCCCAGGATCTGAACCCAGGCCACCAGTAGCAGAGCGCATGCACTTAACCGCTAAGCCACGGGGCCAGACCCCTTTATAAACTTTTTTTAAATTATAGATTTAAAAAGCATTGAAAAGTGTAGAGAATAACTAACATCTGTGTACCCACCATTGAAAGTTGGCAAATATTAATATTTTGTGATTTTTAGCTTTTTTTTATCGTTTTATTTTTTATTTATTTATTTATTGGTGAGGAAGATTAGCTCTGAGCTAACATCCGTCGCCAATCCCCCTCCTTTTTGCTGAGGAAGATTGGCCCTGGGCTAACATCCACGCCCATCTTCCTCTACTTTGTATGTGGGATGCTCGCCACAGCATGGCTTGATAAGCGGTGTGTAGAGTCAGCGCCCAGGATCCGAACCTGCGAACCCCAGGCCGCCAAAGCGGAGCCTGCGAACTTAACCACTATGCCACAGGGCCAGCCCCTGATTTTAGCTTTTTTTAACAAAAAATATTAAGTATGATATTTAAAGTTGAAGTCACTCTGTTCCCCTCCCCAGTTCCATTCACTTTGTTCCATCCCTAGAGGCGTGTATTCTTCAGGTGTACATTTTCATACTTGACTATATATGTAGGGTTGCTTTTGTTGTGTGTGTTTACATAAATGGTATGCTGAATGTAACGTTCTGCAGCTTTTTCTTCACTTGGTTATTTTGGAGTTTACCTATCTTGATACATATCTAGTTCATTTTTACTGTTGGGGAGTATTCTATTAAATGAATAGCCACTGTTTATCCATTCTCCTGGTGGACATTTGTGGTGTTTCCAGTTTTTTACAAATGACGCTGCAGAGAACGTTCTTGTATATATCTCCTTAGCAGAGGAATTTCTCAGTTATAGGGTATGCTTATTTTATTTTTTTTTGTGAGGAAGATCAGCCTTGAGCTAACATCCATGCCAGTCCTCCTCTTTTTGCTGAGGAAGATTGGCCCTGGGCTAACACCTGTGCCCATCTTTCTCCACTCTATGTGGGACACCGCCACAGCGTGGCCTGACAAGCGGTGCCTCGGTGCGCGCCCGGGATCCGAACCCCGGCCACCAGCAGCAGAGCGCATGCACTTAACTGCTACACCATGGGGCCGGCCCTGGGATATGCTTATTTTTAACTTTATTAGATGTAGCCAAATAACTTCTCAGAGTGTTGGTCCCAACTTTACACCCCTACTGGTAGTATTTTGCAATTACCATTTCCCTATATTTTCATTAACACTTGGTATTGTGTAAAGTACACTTGGTATTTTTGCCAGTCTGATGGGTAAAAAGTGATATTTCATCTTTAATATGAATTTCTATGATTTCTGTTATGGTTGAGCATCTTTTCACATCTTTATTGGCCATTCAGTTTTGTTATTGAATTTTCTATCTTCTGTTCCTCTTCATGTTTATACTCTTGATACTTCATGTGTTCTAGATGCTAATCATTGATTATATACATTACAGATATCTTCTCCCAGTCTTTGGTTTGTCTTTTAACTTTGTGGTATATTTTTTGTTGTATACTTTTACATTTTGACATGGTTAAATTGATCGGTCTTTTCCGTTATGACTTTTACATTTTATATTCTTCTTTTTTTTTTTTGTGAGGAAGATTAGCCCTGAGCTAACGTCTGTCACTAATCCTTCTCTTTTTTTTTTTTTTTCCTGCTGAGGAAGACTGGCCCTGGGCTAACATCCATGACCATCTTCCTCCATTTTATATGGGACGCCGCCACAGCATGGCTTGACAAGCAGTGCGTCGGTACGCACCCGGGATCCGAATCCCGGGCTGCTGCAGCAGAGCATGCACGCTTAACTGCTACGCCACTGGGCTGGCCCATACATTTTATATTCTGCTTAAAAAGGCCTTCTTCACTCGAGCATTATAAACGTATCTCTTCCATTTCTTTCTAATACTTTTTTTTTTTTAATTTTATTTATTTATTTATTTTTTCCCCGAAAGCCCTAGTAGATAGTTGTATGTCATAGCTGCACATCCCTCCAGTTGCCGTATGTGGGACGCAGCCTCAGCATGGCCGGAGAAGTGGTACGTCGGTGCGTGCCTGGGATCCGAACCCCGGGCCGCCAGCAGCGGAGTGCTCGCACTTAACCGCTAAGCCACCGGGCCGGCCCTCTAATACTTTTAAGTTTTTTTTTTTATATGTAGCTCTTTTGTCCCTCTGGAATTTAATTTCGTGAATGGCATAAAGCTTGGAATCTAATTTTTTTGTTTTAGGTGAAGAGCCAGTTGTCACCATTTATTAATTAAGCCCTCTATTCCTACTGACATGTAATGCTTCCTCAGTAGTACACTGTGCTCCTGTAGACATGTGAGTCTGTTTCATTTCACTGGTCCTGTACCAGGTCTAAATGATTTTATTTACATTGATCTTATTAAAATTTTTAATAAGTTGGGAGACTTGGCATGTCTATTCTTCTTTTCCAAGATTTGCCTTTATCATCCTTGAACTTTAATAAACTTAACATTTATTGAATTTTTACTGAAATTGAAATTCCTAATGCTTCCTTATCTTACAGGAAAAACAAGATGTGTTAGATTCAGCTATTGGTTCTGAATAATCAGTGGTGTTGATAAATGGGTGTCATCTACTAGTTGTCTGGGCTTATGGTTCAGGCACTGCCTTTAGCTCAGAGGCCAGAATTTAAATCTTGATTTAAATTGGATATTTTCTGTAAACAGTATTTGGTCAAGGTATTTCCATGCCCTATAACATAATGTGGACTTGTAAGATGAGTGATAGTCTAAGGAGATCTTGCATGTGCTTGAACTTCAGTGAATTGAAATGATCAGACAGGTGGTTTTTCTAGGTGATCTCTGTTCCAATCACTACTGCTGCATAACAAACTACCCTAAAACTTAGTGGCTCAAAATAACAACAATATTTTCTTACTTCTCATGGTTTCTGTGGGTTAGGAGTTTAGAAGAACTGCTTGGCTGGGTAGTTGTGGCTCTAGGTCTCTTATGGAGTTGTAGTCGATGGTGGCTGGAGTGACAGGGTTGGCTGGACATCTCTTCTCCATGTGGTCTTTCTGTGTGGGCTGGTTTTTGCTTTTTGCACATAGTATGGCAGCTGAGGACATTTGGTCTGCTCACATGGCTGCTGATAGTTTCAAGAGACAGGTCCAGCTGACAGGCAGAAATGGCTTTGCCTCTTTTGAGCTAGCCTCAGAAGTCAGGCAGCGTCACTTCTGTCACATTCTCTTGGTTACAAAGTGACACTACAAGCCTGTCCAGATTCTAGGAGGGGGAAATTAGACTCTGTCTGTTGATGGGGGAATGGCAAGTTTCTAGAAAGGCTCGTGCGGAGATATTGTTGCAACTATATTTGGAAAATATAGTCTGCCACAACCTGAATTTATAAATGCACCTTGAGGTTCAAACAGCCAACAAGTGACTTACAAAAACTTGAAGAACACAACTTACTTATGTAGCTCTCTTGTCCCTTATGTGTTGACAACTGCCTGTGGTACGATAAATATTATACTATACAAACATTGCAAAAGGAGGCTAGATGGGAAAGCTGGGGATTAAAGAGGACCTAGGAAAGCCTTTTGAAAAGGAGAGGATTTGGGCTGGGTATGTGGGACTGGATGCGAAGGGGCGTTCAAAGATCAGGAGACTGCCAGGGCACAAAGAAAGGAACAATTGCTTGGTGTGAGAGACAAGTGAGGAGCCTTGCATACCCACAGTAGAAAGAATAAGAGCAATAGTCAAGTGGGACCAGCTGAGAAAATGCCTCAAAAGCTTGTGAGGCAGAATTAATGCAGAAGGAAATAGGAAGTCATTGCAGCTCTTAGTGCATTTTACTTTAATACCCTTCTGAGACCAACTTTTAAAACAATATTAAATGAAGCATGTTATCTTGAATTTTCCTGAGATGTGATTGTAGTTTATCAAAATCTAAATGTGAATTAATCTTGTTGCAGTGTCCTGTGCCTGTATGTCGAGGGAAGTCATTTACTGCTCTCCGTAGCTCTCCTCTCACAGTTACGATGGACTGGCAGTCAATCAAGTAAGCAATCAGACTATTAAATAAAAGGCAGGTTTTAGATCTCTCTTACTGCTGAGTAAGTCTATAATATTCCTGTATTATACTGTGATTCTTTTTTTTTTTTTTTTTTTTCTGAGTAGGACTAACCCTGAGCTAACATCTGATGCCAATCCTCCCCTTTTTTCTTGAGGAAGATTGGCCCCAGGCTAACATCTGTGCCCATCTTCCTCTACTTTATATGAGACGCCGCCACAGCATTGCTTAACAAGCAGTGTGTTGGTGCACGCCCGGGATCCGAACCTGCGAACCTCAGGCCGCTGCAGTGGAGCCACGCACTTAACCGCTGTGCCACCGGGCCGGCCCTATGCTGTGATTCTTATCTGCAGACAGTGATAAAGTGTATAATAAAAGGTTTATTAAGAGTGTATGTGTTGAAATGATAATTGTCTTTATCTGAAATTTGTTCTGTATCAGAGTCCGGAAAGGATTTAATGTACAGTATTATGTCCTGTTGCTACTGAGAAATAGTTTATTTTATATATCTTTTTTTTTTTTTTTGTGAGGGAGATCAGCTCTGAGCTAACATCCGTGCTAATCCTCTTTTTGCTGAGGAAGACTGGCTCTGAGCTAACATCCATTGCCAATCCTTTCTTTTTTTTTCCCCCCAAAGCCCCAGTAGATAGTTGTAAGTCATAGATGCACATCCTTCTAGTTGCTGTATGTGGGATGTGGCCTCAGCATGGCCAGAGAAGCGGTGCATCGGTGTGTGCCCGGGACCCGAACCCGGGCCACCAGCAGCAGAGCGCGTGCACTTAACTGCTAAGCCACTGGGCCGGCCCCTTTATATCTCTTTTATGTGAGTCATTGAACTGGATGTAGAACATAAGCAAAGCTTCATGGTTCATTCCATAATGAGCTGTGATAGAAATAATATTGTTTTGAAGTTTTAAAATACAGAATCCCTTAGAAATGGGCGTGTTTTGGGCCGGCCCCCGTGGCGAAAGCAGTTAAGTGCGCACGCTCCGCTGTGGCAGCCCGGGATTTGCTGGTTCGGATCCCGGGCGCACACCGACGCACTGCTTGGCAAGCCATGCCGTGGCAGCATCCCATATAAACTGGAGGAAGATGAGCACGGATGTTAGCCCAGGGCCAGTCTTTCTCAGCAAAAAAAGAGGAGAATTGGCAGATGTTAGCACAGGGCTGATCTCACCAAAAAAAAAAAAAGAAATGGGCATGTTTCATTTCATCTTCTCGTTATCCATGAGGCATTTTACTATAGGTGTTTAAAAAAAAAAAAGCTGGGGCCGGCCCTGTGGCTTGGTGGTTAAGTGCGCGCGCTGCGATGCTGGCGGCCCGGGTTCGGATCCCGGGTGCGCATCGAGGCACCACTTCTCTGTCCATCCTGAGGCCGAGTCCCACATACAGCAACTAGAAGGGTGTGCAGCTATGACATACAACTATCTACTGGGGCTTTGGGGGCAAAAAATAAAATAAATAAAATCTTTAAAAAAAAAAAAAAAAGCTGGTTTTTTTGGTGTGTGTGTGAGGAAGATTAGCCCTGAGCTAATATCTGTGCCTATCTTCCTCTATTTTATTTTTAAACTTTATTTATTTGTTTTTCCCCCCAAAACCCCAGTAGATAGTTGTATGTCATAGTTGCACATCCTTCTAGTTGCTGTATGTGGGACTCGGCCTCAGCATGGCTGGAGAAGCAGTGCGTTGGTGCGCACCTGGGATCCGAACCCAGGCTGCCAGCAGCGGAGCACGCATACTTAACCGCTAAGCCACGGGGCCAGCCCGTCTTCCTCTATTTTATCTTCCTCTATTTTATATGTGGGACACCTGCTACAGCATGGCTTGATAAGCAGTACATAGGTCCGCACCTGGGATCCGAACCCCGGGCTGCCAAAGTGGAGCATGTGAACTTAACTAACCACTATGCCACCGGGCGGGCCCCTAAAAATCTAATTTTTTAAAGCAAGACGATCTTAGCATGTTGTGTCATTCTGAGACTTCTCATTGCAGTCTGCCAGTGTTTGAATGTGCATTGAGGGTGATGGTAGTGGGTAACCATGGAGCAGCGTTTGGAGTGGTGCAGGTTAGGTGGATGCTGGTGCCTGGGCATGACCTGAAAAGAATTTGGAGGCTGATCCAGATGTGTAATGAATGTATTCCAAAGTTGTTATTTTAATGTTCAATGATTATACTTACATTCATTATTTAAGTGGTTGAAGTTTTAAAGTAATACATAAATGTTTTTAAAAACTCCACCAGTATAGAAGGCCACACTTCCCACAGCTTCTTGTTGCCTTTTACATAATTTTAGATAACATTCTTAGGTCGTTTTCTTCCTTCGCTTTACTTATCCCCTCTGTGTGAGCTGAGGACATTAGAAATGTACTGGCTTTCACTTCTCCCTCTTCTACCTCTAGACTTTTCTTGGCTATGGTGTTACTTTTAAGTTGCAAGTTTTAAGTTGTCAAGATTTACCTTCTGTTTTCTAATCAGAGTTGTCTTTGTTTTATTTATAGGTCATGTCTAACAAAAACAATAAACAGCATTTACATTTTTATCATAATGTAAATATTCAACAGAGAACCAAGTAAGGTGATCAAATGCCAAGAAAAGGAAATGTGATTTATATCACTGGGTTGTTTTGTTGTTTTTTTGCCCCTTAAAGGAAAATGATCTAAGCATCAAAATCAAAATGGATTATCTTTTCTTACACTCCACTGAATTATCTCATATTTTAGTGTGCTTCCTACTTGGACTATAACTTTAGCACTTGGACTATGTTGTTTAGCACTTTTCCCACTCTTTGTAATCTTTTTATCCATGATGTTCTGAAACAGCGAGAGTACGTCTAATTGTGTCTTCATCCTCCTTGACGCGGATTGGTCCTTCTAGAGTTATCTTCAACTCTAGAATATCTGTTTTCTCTCTCTAGGCTTCCTATCAGATGCATCCATTGGATTGTTCATCTTTCTTTTAACTTTTCCTTCATCCTTTGTTTTCTTTGTGCTGTTTTCTAGATTTCTTTCTCTTGTCTCCCATCTATAAATGTTTGATTTTTGTATACATATTTTTAATTTTCCTGATCTTATACTTGTTTTCCGATAGTTCCCTTTTTATAGCAGCTTATTCTTGTTTTATGACGGTAACATATTATCAAAAACTCTAAGGCAGTTTTTTGTTTTTAATGCTCTTCTCCTTCCTGAGTTATTGCCATTTCATTCTCGAATATCTGATGAGGAATGAGAAGTTATTTGGAGCAGGTAGGGTAGGTATCCTTTGGTATTTTGTACATAAGAGTTTTTCCTTACGAGGCCTCACACCTGGATAAGAAGGTGGGGTTTTGACCATCAGATTTTGCCTCACGAATGTGTTTTTGAATTCTAGTTAAGCTCCTCAAATGCCAGAAAGAGGAGGCTTTATTCTCAAGCTCTTATATCCTCATGTCTGCCTTAGCTTTCCTCACAGAGTGGATGGTCCATTTCCTCAGAACAGTGCTCTGGTTTTTGCCGGATGGTAAAGCCTAATGGCTTTGCTGGGATGCCCTCATTCTTCCTCTACCCACCTGTCCACCCACCTTCCAAAAAAATTCTGAACAGCTATCTGTGCTTGTCGTTCAGTTGATTAACCTGTTTTCTGTTAGCCATCTACTCCCACTCTCCATTCCTGTCAGTTCCAACTTAGAAGTGTCTTTAGGCCTCTGCTGAGAACATTGGCTCCCACTTCTCTTGTACCCTTGTAACTTTTTCCTCTGTGTATTCTGGACTTAATTTTGTTTTATCTATATATACTTTCCCATTTGCTGTTTTCTAAAATTCCATTAATATCTATTGTCTGTTGGTGACACTTCTGTGTGCCCCAAAACTTCTCTTCACTCTTAGTGACTGTCATTTTGGTGGACATTTTGGAGGGAGGATAGGCAAATGCAGATGCTCATCCTGCCATCCTTAATTGGAAACTGCTGAAGTAATTTTAGATACGTTGTTGAACTTTTTTTTTTTTTTTTTTTTTTACTTATCTGCCCTTTATCTAGCTCAGCACCATGTGGACCCTGAATAGTTAATATGTTGAAAAAATAACCCAAAGTCATTATATGTACTGATTGAAAACTGTTTAACTTTTTAGGATCCAGGAGCTGATGTCTGATGATCAGCGAGAAGCGGGTCGGATTCCACGAACGATAGAATGTGAGCTTGTTCATGATCTGGTGGATAGCTGTGTCCCGGGAGACACAGTGACTATTACCGGAGTTGTCAAAGTCTCAAATGCTGAAGAAGGTATGGTATAATTCTTTTCTCATTTTGATTGTCCCTCAGTAATTTGTCAGCATCCATCTTTTCTCTTTTTAAGATATTTCTGAATCTCTACTAATTTAGGGAATTCTTTGTTTCCTACATAAAGTGAAACTTTTCCTCTAAAATAAAGGTTTATTTGTAGCTCACTGCGCCTTTCTTTTATGTTCTGCTTGAATCTTTGTTGGGAAAATGAAAATACCAATTATTTGTTATTTCATACTTTGAAATCTACAGGTTCTCGAAATAAGAATGACAAATGCATGTTCCTTTTGTACATTGAAGCAAATTCTGTTAGCAATAGCAAAGGACAGAAAACAAAGGCTTCCCAGGATGGGTGTAAGCATGGAACGTTGATGGAGTTCTCACTTAAAGACCTTTATGCCGTCCAGGAGATTCAAGCTGAAGAACACCTGTTTAAACTCATTGTCAAGTATGTGTGAAGTTATCTGAAGCATTATTACACGTGTGCATGTCAGGGGTGCTCTGGGCTTAGTAACAAAAAACTAATCAAAATGGTTGCAAACTACAGTTCACGGGCCAAATCTAGCTCACTGCCCATGAGCTAAGAATGGTTTTGACAATTTTTAGTAGCTGAAAAAAATCAAAAGAAGAATATTTCATGACACACGAAATTATATGAAATTCAAATTTCAGTGTTTATAAATAAACTTTTTTTGGAACACGGCCACACTCATTCGTTTATGTAGTGTCTGGCTGCTTTTGAGCTGCAATAGAAGAGTTGAGTACTTACAACAGAGAATGAATGGCTCATAGATATTTACTATCTGGTCCTTTACAGAAAAGTTTGCTGATCTCTAGTTTAAACAAAATTTACTGTTTGGTTACTCAACAGAATAGTAATGGACTGTGAATCCCAAAGTCATTTCAGTTAGTTGTATGTATATATGTAGGAGGTGGGTTGTTTACTTTTCTTTTTTTTATTGAGGTAACATTGGGATATAACATATATAAAAGTTTCAGATATACAGCATTATTTTATTTTTTTTTTTTAAAGATTTTATTTATTTAATTTTTTCCCCCCAAAGCCCCAGTAGATAGTTGTATGTCATAGCTGCACATCCTTCTAGTTGCTGTATGTGGGACTCGGCCTCAGGATGGACGGAGAAGTGGTGCCTCTATGTGCACCCGGGATCCGAACCCGGGCCACCAGCATTGCAGTGCGCGCACTTAACCACCAAGCCACAGGGCCGGCCCGAGATATACAGCATTATAATTTGATGTCTGTATATACTCCAAAGTGATCACCACCAAAAGGATTGTTTACTTTTTTTTTTTAATTTTAATTTTTTTTTTTTCCTTTTTCTCCCCAAAGCCCCAGTATGTCATAGTTGCACATCCTTCTGGTTCCTGTATGTGGGACGCGGCCTCAGCATGGCCGGACAAGCGGTGCGTCTGTGCCTGCCCGGGATCCGAACCCCGAGCTGGCAGTAGCAGAGCGCACGCACTTAACTGCTAAGCCACGGGGCCGGCCAGGATTGTTTACTTTTATTTATTTATTTATTTATTTTTGTGAGGAAGATCAGCCCTGAGCTAACATCCATGCTAATCCTCCTCTTTTTGCTGAGGAAGACCGGCTCTGAGCTAACATCTATTGCCAATACTCCTCCTTTTTTTTGTTTCCCAAAAGCTCCAGTAGATAGTTGTATGTCGTAGTTGCACATCCTTCTAGTTGCTGTATGTGGGACGCGGCCTCAGCATGGCTGGAGAAGCGGTGCGTCTGTGCGCGCCCGGGATCCGAACCCGGGCTGCCAGTAGTGGAGTGCGCGCACTCAACCGCTAAGCCACGGGGCCGGCCCCAGGATTGTTTACTTTTAAAAAGCAGAAAAGATTCACATAGAAGTCACTTACATTCAATAAGTATTTCATTAATATTACTTTATTTCCATGTTATTGCCATGCAGTAGAGAAGAATCAAAGTAGAGGCATTTTTGCTTGAGTGGTTAAGAGCTTTTTGGGGCCTAAGTTAGAATCCTGCTTCAGCCACTTCCAGTGTGATCCGGGGCTCTTAATTTCTCCTTCATTTTTATTATGTTAAAATGGAAATAATAATACCTACTTCAGAAGGTTTTTCTGAAGATTAAATGAGATTTTATAAGGTATCTAACATAATTAATACAATGTGCTGTTATTTTGATACTTTTTGACAATTTGGGGGATAATTTTGAAGAAATGGGGGGAATGAGAGTGATTGAATAATAGATATACCTAAGAGAGGTAAAGAACTGAGGTTTTGAAATGCATTGTATTAGAAAAATTGATCTTGTCGTGCTTTCCCATTTATCTAGGCTCTGGGCTCTAGGAGAATTTGACACTTTTTCTTCCTGCCTATAATGTATTAATTAGCAGACTGAGGAAAGTAGAAAGTTCTTCAGGAGTTCTTTGTCCTTAAACCCTCGGGGACTTCCTGTGAATAGATAGCCATCCAAACCCACGTGGGAGGGGGTGCTCTGAGCTAGGGCGGGAGCATGATCTGGTGGTAAGTGATGGTATGGTGAGGTCTGTGAGCAGGGGCTAAGGAGCAACTTGGTTGAGGACCAAAATACCTCTTTGATTGGTTCCTCTGACTGGTTATAAATAAAAATGAACATTTGCAGAGGTCCTTCTTCTGCCATACTTATAGAAGATAAGTTAGTATGAAAAGTTAGTATGGGTTTTCTTCCCATGGTTTGCTTTTACCTTTTAGTTCTGAGTTTGTGATTTCAACCTGAGAACTACTAGAGTTTCTCATAGTCCTCCATTTGTTAATCTTGCAGGGATTGGCAAACTAGGCAGGCTGCTGTTTTTGTGAATAAAGTTTTATTAGAACACAGCCCCACTCATTCATTTACATATTGTTGATGTTGCTTTCACACAAGTTGAGTAGTTGTGAGCAAGACAGTAAAACTGAAAACACATACTTTCTGGCCCTTTAAGAAAAAGTTTGTTGATCCTCGCCAGATTAACAAGTGGAGGACCATGAAAGGAGAAGGAAGACGACAGTGGAAGGTTATATTTTAGTTTAAGTTCCTTCAGAAGCAATGATTTGAGTAAGCGTAGTTTATTTGGGAGGTGATTCCCAGAAATAATGGTAGAGGAATGGCGAAGTGAGACAGAGAAGGGATGGCAGTCAGAGTATGATGCCTTAATGTATGGGTTACTACCAGCATCCGGGGCTTAAACCCTCTGAGGCCTCTGGGACTCTAGACTGTGTAGAACTAACCTCGGTGTTTTTCCATCTAAGGGTCTAAATTTGGGGCTGCTCCTGGGAATATTAGCCACCCCAGCACTTCCAGCCAGACCTGCCTGTTTGCTAATGATGCTTCTATGGCCATAAAGAGCCCTTTGCCAGACAGCTGCAGGTGCTTGGTAGGAAGCCAGCAGTGATTATGCAGAACATGCTGAACAATGAGTGCCAAGGGGGTATGGCAGGACATCAACTTATGTGTTTACGTAATTAAAAGGGATAATGATTCTTAGTCTACTCCTAGTTATATCTCTTCCACCTTGTCCATTTTTGTTTGTTCCTTGTTTATACAATTGATAAATATAAATATGCTTTATATCCATATAAGGTCTTATTTATTTTGATCCTTTGAATTGAAAAAATAAGATTTGATTTTATCTTAAAATATTATGTACTCAGTTCGTCTTTTAGTCTCCTTTCAGTGACTTGGCTGCACAGGTCTAAAGATGTCTATTCACGTAAAATACAATATAATTCTGTGTCCTAAAGTGGAAGACCATGATTATGATGCATTTTTTTTATTTTTATTTTTTATAATTTTATTTATTTATTTTTTCCCCCCAAAGCCCCAGTAGATAGTTGTATTTCATAGCTGCACATCCTTCTAGTTGCTGTATGTGGGACGTGGCCTCAGCATGGCCGGAGAAGCGGTGCATCGGTGCATGCCCGGGATCCGAACCCCGGGCCGCCAGCAGCGGAGCGCGCACACTTAACCGCTAAGCCACGGGGCTGGCCCCTATGATGCATTTTTAAAGGCTAGTAATGTAAAAAGATCGACAGTATATCTGGTTACTTTAAAATGCTTTGCAAGTATCCTGTCTCCCTTAACACAGACACAATTTTTAAAGCATTCTTCCCTATATAGATTAACCAAGAATTTACTGTTAGAATAACATTTCTTGAGTTGTTTGAGGGGGTGCAAATTTTTTATTTTTATCTTTTTTTGATGCTAAATAAAGCAAGTTAAGCAATTTGTAAAGTATATCTTCTAATAGATCAATGAAGTGTAAGTTAGAATTTATAAGATGTATTCTGTTTTTCAGCTCGCTTTGCCCTGTCATATTTGGCCATGAAGTAAGTATTTTACTTCATTTTTGCTCAAAAATATATAAAACTTGCAAAGATAAAATATAAGGAGTTCACAAAAAATAGCTAATTTCTGTTGGCCAGTTATTGATATTTTAATATGAATTATTATTCTCCGTAAATGAATGATATGAAAGGCAAACTACAGCCCCTTGTAAGAAAAAGCTGCTTACCAATTAGAGTTAATAGGAATGGGCTTCTTTTGAGGTGACTGGACACTGTAAATGTTAAAGCAGAAGCTAACAAATATTTTTTATTTTTGTGGAATGGATTCATGCCTTGCAAGGTAGGTCTTCATTCAGCGACTTTTAAGACACTACTCTGATTTTATGTGCTTTCTAGTTTTTGCTTTTTAATCATTTACATGATAGAAGTTTATATTATTAGACTTACTTTTCTTAGAAAACAAGTATAGTTCAATCATGCTTTAAAAAAAAAACCCCAAACAAATACATGTTGAAAACATAGGAGGAGGAGCAGGAGCAGCCCTTTTGCTAGTCATTTTATGTTTTTTTCACTTCTGTTCTTTTTTTCTTCTTCTTTCACACTTGAGCTTGTTAAAGCAGGTTTGGCGTTAGCACTCTTTGGAGGAAGCCAGAAATATGCAGATGACAAAAACAGAATTCCAATTCGAGGAGACCCGCATGTCCTTGTTGTTGGAGATCCAGGCTTAGGAAAGAGTCAGATGCTACAGGTAGGAGATCAGTCATTTAGTATTTGACCTTTTGCTTATAAAATGCATAGATAATTCACAAGTGAATTTTCTCAAAGCATGTAGTGATTGTGTTTCAGAGGATATAGTTTGTCTGGTGGTATAAGTGAATTGGGGTTTGTGTGAGTAATATGTAACTTGTGTCTGACCAGCCTTTCAAATTGAGCCAGTCTTCTGTCACACAGGCCACACAGGCATGCTGTTGTATGGAGACATCAACTATTGTGAAACATTAGCCATTTCTTTAACCCCTTTTTTTGTATCTAGCATTGCTTTGCTAGTCTTTATTGTTGTGACCTTACCTATGAACAGAGTAGTTAAGACAGTAAAGCAGGGTCACCCATTCTCTCTTCACACAACTACATACATGCTGTACTGGGCTTTAAGAACAATCTGATAAAGGTAAGAGATCGGTCCATATACATTTCTACTGCTTCCGAGTCCAAAGCAAGGCAACTTCTGTGACCAGTCCGTTGTTAGTCCCCAAGAGGTTTCTGCCTGTGCCAATCAGAGCCTGGTAGTTCTCCCTTCTAGGGCTTATGATGGCCCTAGAAGGTGCTGCTTATTGGAATTTATTATGGTTTCCTTGGAGTGACACTGGTAAGCCAGCCATAATGTCCTTTATGAGAATGCCCATGTTCTCCCTCCATACCCTCTGCCCCCGACGTGGAAAAATGTGACCAGACCAGGGGCTTCCTGGCTCTTTGGTAAATTTTAGTCCTGTGGCCACTGAATCTTTGTCCAAGTGCTGGGAACCCTGCCTGCATGTCAGAATCACCTTTGGAGTTCTTTTGAAAATGCTGTGGCCTACCCTAGGCCAATTGAATTAAGAGTCTCTGGGTTAGGGTCCTAGTGTTTGTGTTTGTATAAACCTCCATGGGTGATTCTGATGTGCAGCCAGAATTGAGAGCTGGTTTGATCTAGTCATTGTACTATAAACTCATTGTCCTTCATGTTAGAGTGATTCTTTATTTCCTGTGGTTGAGTGTTAAACCGATCATCATTTAATTCCTAATCTGACATTTAATCCATGTTTCTGTATTTTGTTCCTAACTGGGCCTAATTTTTAGGAAAAAAATTCTGTTCTGAGCCCTTGCTATAAGACTGACAACTAAGGCACAGAGTACTCAGTTGTAGGTGAAACAAAGTTGCTGATAAAAATGAAAACAATTGTTGATAAAGATGATGAAAAATGAAAAATAAAAAATAGCAAGAATATGCATGCAAAAAGTGCATATGGGGATCTGGATTGTTACAGATTTCTTTTCTATCTTTTTTAGCATTGTGTATGTGTGTGACTTGAATTACAGTCATGCATTGCTTAGCGACAGGGATACATTCTGAGAAATGCATCATTGGGTGATTTCGTCGTTGGGTGAACATCATAAAGTGCACTTGCACAAACCTAGATGGTACAGCCTACTATAGACCTAGGCTTTATGGTACTACTTTTATAGGACCAACATCATATATGTGGTCCGTCGTTGACCAAAACATCATTATATGGTGCACGACTGTATTGAATTTCTATTTATTACTCATCACCTTTGGAATTGATCACAACAGTATTAAAGCTGCTTAATATTCTGAACTGAACATCAAAGATGTTACTCTCCAGTGCTTTCGTGGGTCACTAGAAATAGGTACCCTAAAAGGAAAAGCCAAATAAATAAGGTTACTAGGGGGCCGGCCCAGTGGCTTAGCGGTTAAGTGCGCGTGCTCCGCTACTGGCGGCCCGGGTTCGGATCCCAGGCACGCACCAACGCACCGCTTGTCCGGCCATGCTGAAGCCGTGTCCCACATACAGCAACTAGAAGGATGTGCAGCTGTGACATACAACTATCGACTGGGGCTTTGGAGGAAAAAAATAAAATAAATTAAAAAAAAAAAAAATAAGGTTACTAGGGGGAGGAATATAAGTTCCTTGGAAACTAGAAAGTGGCTACAGCAAACCAAACAGCACAAGAAAACCTCAAACAACACTAATTAGAAATAAAATAGGAGGGCATTATTGACATGATAATAAAAATTATAGCTACCCCTTAATTTGGCATCTACTAAATTGCAAGCACCATAATTACATGATTTCACTCAGTCTGCATAACAAGATAGGTGGTATTCACATTTTACAGATGAGGAAATGGAGACTTTACGAGAGGTTGGCTTACATTACACAGGTTATTTCTAACTTTGGAGCCTGTTCTCTCTTTTTTTTAATGTATGTAATTTTTTTTATATTGTATGTAATATTTTTATATATCTGTTTTTCTGGGGAGAGGGTCCATAGATGTCATAAGATTCTCTAAGAGGTTGCTAGTAAAAAGAAAGCCTAAGAACCACTAAAACTCCTCACTGTGAGTTCAGTGCATTTATTAGGAGAAACAAAGTAACTCTGAGGTAGTTTGGCTGAGTCAATCAAATGAATAAATATGGAGAAGCTATAGATAGATAAGTAAAATTCTGATTCAGCTAATATGTATTGAGCTCCTATTATGTACCAGCTGTAGAGATTATATAGTACTGTTTCTCAATGTACAATAATATAGGAACACCTTGTGAGAATTGTTGTGTTTATTATCACATTATCCTTATGTGCTATGTGCAAATAGAATACTTGGTGTAAACCTATGCTGATAGCTCTTTTTAATTATTAAACTGAAAAAATAGAAATTAAAACATTTAAAATTAATAACATTAATTTTAACGTAACAAAGAATATTATTTTGCTGAGCCTAAATCATCATTGGAATGATAATAGAGCACAGATTTATTTTATTTTATTTTATTTTTATTTTTTGTTTATTGCAGTAACATTGGTTTATAACATTGTATAAATTTCAGGTGTACATCATTATACTTCTATTTCTGCATAGATTACATCATGTTCACCACCCAAATACTAATTACAACCCATCACCACACACATGTGCCGAATTGTCCCTTTCGCCCTCCTCCCTCCCCCCTTCCCCTCTGGTAACCACCAATCCAATCTCTGTCTCTATGTGTTTGTTTATTGTTGTCATTATCTACTACTTAATGAAGGAAATCATACGGTATTTGACCTTCTCCTTCTGACTTATTCCACTTTGCATAATACCCTCAATGTCCATCCACGTTGTCACAAATGGCTGGATTTCATCATTTCTTATGGCTGAGTAGTATTCCATTGTGTATATGTACCACATCTTCTTTATCCATTCGTCCCTTGATGGGCACTTAGGTTGCTTCCAAGTATTGGCTATTGTGAATAATGCTGCAATGAACCCAGGAGTGCATGTATCTTTATGCATTGGTGTTTTCAAGTTCTTTGGATAAATACCCAGCAGTGGAATAGCTGGATCATATGGTAGTCCTATCCTTGATTTTTTGAGGAATCTCCATACTGTTTTCCATAGTGGCTGCACCAGTTTGCACTCCCACCAACAGTGTATGAGAGTTCCCTTCTCTCCACATCCTCTCCAACATACGTTGTTTCCTGTCTTGTTAATTATAGCCATTCTGACGGGCATGAGGTGATATGTCATTGTAGTTTTGATTTGCATTTCCCTGATAGTTAATGATATTGAACATCTTTTCCTGTGTCTGTTGGCCATCTGTATATCTTCTTTGGAGAAATGTCTGTTCAGGTCTTTTGCCCATTTTTTAATTGGGTTGGTAGTTTTTTGTTGTTGAGATGCATGAGTTCTTTATATATTTTGAAGATTAAGCCCTTATGAGAGGTATGGTTTGCAAATATCTTCTCCCAATTGTTAGGTTGTCTTTTCGTTTTGTTGATGGTTTTCATTGCTGTGCAGAAGCTTTTTAGTTTGATGTAGTCCCATTTGTTTATTTTTTCTATTGTTTCTCTTGCCCGGTCAGACATGGTGCTTGAAAATATGTTGCTAAGAACGATGTCGAAGAGCGTACTGCCTATGTTTTCTTCTACAAGTTTCATAGTTTCAGGTCTTACATTCAAGTCTTTAATCCATTTGGAGTTAATTTTTGTGTATGGTGTAAGATAAGGGTCTACTTTCATTTTTTTGCATGTGGCTGTCCAGTTTTCCCAACACCATTTGGTGAAGAGACTTTCTTTTCCCCATTGTATGTTCTTGGCTCCTTTGTCAAAGATTAGCTGTCCATAGATGTGTGGGTTTATTTCTGGGCTTTCGATTCTATTCCATTGATCTGTGTGTCTGTTTTTGTGCCAGTACCATGCTGTTTTGGTTACTATAGCTTTGTAGTATATTTTGAAATCAGGGAGTGTGATGCCTCCAACTTTGTTCTTTTTTCTCAGGATTCCTTTACTTATTCGGGGTCTTATTCCAAATAAATTTTAGGATTCTTTGTTCTATTTCTGTGAAAAATGTTGTTGGAACTTTGATAGGGATTGCATTGAATCTATAGATGGCTTTAGGAAGTATGGACATCTTAACTATGTTAATTCTTCCACTCCAAGAGCATGGAATATCTTTCCATTTCTTTGTGTCTTCTTCAGTTTCTTTCAGCAATGTTTTATAGTTTTCCGTGTACAGCTCTTTCACCTCTTTGGTTAAGTTTATTCCTAGGTATTTTATTCTTTTTGTTGCAATTGTAAATGGGATGGTATTCTTAATTTCTCTTTCTGCTACTTCGTTGTTAGTGTACAGAAATGCAACTGATTTTTGTATGTTGATTTTGTATCCTGCAACTTTACCATATTCGTTTATTACTTCTAAAAGTTTTCTGGTAGATTCTTTAGGGTTTTCTGTATATAAAATCATGTCATCTGCGAATAGTGACAGTTTCACTTCTTCCTTTCCAATTTGGATCCCTTTTATTTCTTTCTCTTGCCTCATTGCTCTGGCTAGGACTTCCAGTACTATGTTAAATAGGAGTGGTGAGAGTGGGCATCCTTGTCTGGTTCCTGTTCTTAGAGGGATAGCTTTCAGTTTTTCACCATTGAGGATGATATTAACTGTGGGTTTCTCATATATGGCCTTTATTATGTTGAGGTACTTTTCTTTTATACCCATTTTATTCAGAGTTTTTATCATAAATGGATGCTGTATCTTGTCAAATGCTTTCTCTGCATCTATTGAGATGATCATGTGATTTTTATTCTTCATTTTATTAATGTGGTGTATCACGTTGATTGATTTGCGAATGTTAAACCATCCCTGCATCCCTGGAATAAATCCCACTTGATCATGGTGTATAATCTTTTTAACGTATTGTTGTATGCGATTTGCTAGTATTTTGTTGAGGATTTTTGCATCGATGTTCATCAGTGATATTGGCCTGTAGTTTTCTTTTTTTGTGTTGTCCTTGTCTGGTTTTGGTATCAGGGTAATGTCGGCTTCATAGAATGAGTTAGGGAGCTTCCCCCCCTCCTCAATTTTTTGGAAGAGTTTGAGAAGGATAGGTATTAAGTCTTCTTTGAATGTTTGGTAGAATTCACCAGGAAAGCCGTCTGGTCCTGGACTTTTATTTTTGGGGAGGTTTTTGATTACTGTTTCAATCTCCTTACTGGTGATTGGTCTATTCAAATTCTCTACTTCTTCTTGATCCAGTTTTGGAAGGTTGTATGATTCTAAGAATTTATCCATTTCTTCCAGATTGTCGAATTGGTTGGCATATAGCTTTTCATAGTATTCTCTTAGAATCTTTTGTATTTTTGAGGTGTCTGTTGTAATTTCTCCTCTTTCATTTCTGATTTTACTTATTTGTGCCTTCTCTCTTTTTTTCTTGGTGAGTCTAGCTAAAGGTTTGTCAATTTTGTTGATCTTTTCAAATAACCAGCTCTTGGTTTTATTAATTTTTTCTATTTTTTTTTGGTCTCTATTTCATTTATTTCTGCTCTGATTTTTATTATTTCCCTTCTTCTACTGATTTTGGGCTTGGTTTGTTCTTCTTTTTCCAGTTCCTTTAGGTGCATTGTTAGATTGTTTAGTTGAGATTTTTCTTGTTTGTTGAGATAGGCCTGTATCGCTATAAACTTCCCTCTTAGAACCGCTTTTGCTGTATCCCATAAATTCTGGCATGTCGTATTTTCATTTTCATTTGTCTCCAGGTATTTTTTGATTTCTTCTTTGATTTCTTCATTGACCCAGTCGTTGTTCAGTAGCATTTTGTTTAATCTCCACGTATTTGTGGCTTTTCTGATTTTTTTCCTATAGTTGATTTCTAGTTTCATACCATTGTGGTCAGAAAAGATGCTTGGTATTATTTCAGTCTTCTTAAATTTATGGAGACTTGTTTTGTGGCCTAATATGTGATCAATCCTGGAGAATGTTCCATGTGCATTTGAAAAGAACGTGTATTCTTCGGTTTTTGGATGGAATGCTCTGTATATATCTACTAGGTCCATCTGTTCTAGTGTATCATTTAAGGCCAGTGTTTCCTTATTGATCTTCTGTTTGGATGATCTATCCGTTGGTGTAAGTGGAGTGTTAAAGTCCCCTACTATTATTCTGTTACTGTCTATTTCTGTTTTTATGTCTGTTAATAATTGCTTTATATATTTATATAAACGCACCTACATTGGGTGCGTAAATATTTACAAGTGTTATATCCTCTTGTTGGATTGTTCCCTTGATCATTATGTAATGCCCTTCTTTGTCTCTTTTTACAGTTTTTTGTTTTAAAGTCTATTTTGTCTGATATGAGTTATTTTGTCTGATATGAGTACTGCTACCCCAGCTTTCTTTTCATTGCCATGTGCATGGAGTATCTTTTTCCATCCCTTCACTTTCAGTTTGTGAGTGTCTTTAGGTCTGAAGTGTGTCTCTTGTATGCAGCATATGTATGGGTCTTGTTTTTTTATCCAATCAGCCACCCTATGCCTTTTAATTGGAGCATTTAGTCCATTGACATTTAAAGTAGCTATTGTTAAGTATGTACTTACTGCCATTTTTTAACTTTCTTTTTCTCAGTGTTGTAGTAGTCCTCTCTGTTCCTTCCTTCTTCTATACAGAATTGATGGTCTCTTTAGTTTGATCTCTGTCTGAAAGCTGTACTCTTTAACTCCCCTCCTCCCTCCTTTTATGTTTTTGATATCATATCTAACCTCTTTTTTGTGCATTTGTATCCATTACCGTCTTATCATGGAAATAGATAATTTTTCCTATTTGTGGTCTTCTCTTTTCCCCTTAAATCAGTCCCTTTAACATTTCTTGTAGCACTGGTTTCTTGGTGAAAAACTCCTTTAATTTTTGCTTGTCTGGGAAATTTTTGATCTCTCCTTCCATTTTGAATGATAACCTTGCTGGGTAGAGTATTCTTGGCTGTAAGTTTTTTGCTTTTAGCACTTTAAATATATCATGCCATTCTCTTCTAGCCTGTAAGGTTTCTGCTGAGAAGTCAGCTGATAGCCTTATGGGGTTTCCTTTGTATGTAACTTGACTTTGTCTTGCGGCTTTTAGGATTCTCTCTTTATTTTTAATTCTGGACATTTTGATTATGATGTGTCTTGGTGTGGGCCTTTTTGGGTTTATCTTGTTTGGGGCTCTCTGGAGCACAGATTTATTTTAATTTGGGATACTTATATTGGTATGTGATAACTCAATTTTCCCGCCAGTTTTCTCTATTGTAATTTTTTTTAAAACCTTTGTTCCAGAAGCAGACAGTCACAATATTTGGCCTTTACCTGGCATGTATGCATCATTCATTTGTTTGTTTCTATTTCTTCATACAGCCCAGGGCAATTTAAGTTTTATAGCTTGGCTCCAACTCACTTATAAACACAAACAAAAACATGGGCATTCAAATCAGGTGGAAGTACTTATTTATATAGTGGTCTTCCCTGTGATCCAAAGTATGGTTATATTAATTTTTAAATTATTTTCAGAACGAAATTTCAAAACTAAAGATTTTTGTTGAGAAATCAGAGATAATCAAGAATATGTTAGTGAAGCACCAGGGATTTCAGAAGCAAAGGTTAAGAGCTTGGGGTTTTAGAATAGCTCAGACCTGGAATTTTATGCACCTGAAAACATGCAAGCTGAGTACCCTTAGGCAAGATGCGTAACCTCCCCAAGCCTCAGTTTTGTTACTTGAAAACTGTATGTGGAAATGGTATCATGCCTTTCAAGGTCGTTAAAGTTTTTGTGAGGTGATCTGTGTAAATGCTTAGCATAATGTATGGAATAAAGCAAACACACAAAAACAGTTGCTATGATGATGATGATATTTTTATGTGAAATACCACATGTAATCTAAGAATTTTAAATAAAGAGAGAAGCATAATGATTAAGGGAACATCTGAAAGGGAAAATGCAAGAAAATGGTTGACTATATAAATGGCCATTTAAGAAAACAGCACAAACATAAATGTGTTAGTGAGCTGTTCCATATTTTCTATTAAGAAAAATAAATCAGGTAAGGTAGGAAAGTGAAACATATTCTTAAATGATTACATTTCATAGCATCAACTAGTGATTATGTTTTATTTTGCTACTGTAAGAATAATATTATTTTAAAAAAATACAGTCTTGTCGCTTAACAACAGGGATACATTCTGAGAAATGTGTCATTAGGCAGACATCATCGAGTGTACTTACACAAACCTAAATGGTAGAGCCAACTATACACCTAGGCTCTATGGTAACTAACCTTAGGGAACCACCTTTGTATGTGTGGTCCATCGTTGACTGAAATGTTACGCAGTGCATTACTGTAGTGTATTATAGGTGGAAAAGTGGTTTACCTCCACAGTGTCTGATTATTTATACAAATAAATCTTACAATTTAATTTATACATTTTTTTTTTTACAGTATACAAAACTTCATTTTTCTCTCTTACTCCTTTTTTATTTAAGAAATGCATCTTGGCAGATAATGGTTCCAAAATAACATTCAGTGGCACTGAAAAAGTTTTAATACCAAGAAATGACATTTGCCATTTTTCATATTTTTCAGACCTGGAATAATGCCTTTAAAACCCCTGGCTCAATTTAAAAATAGAAACCATAACATTAGTGGAAATTAAATCTTGTCAATAATGGAGGGTATTGCATATAAGTCTGCTAGCCCCACTAAGCCATGGTTTTTTAAAAATTGGTCTAACACTAACAGTTGAGTCATTTACTTTATATTTTTAGTTCCATTTTCCTCTGACCATTAGTAACCCATCGTACTCTCAGACTAACAAGTAAGGAATTACAAGTAACAAAAATCATAATAGCTGCTGTATATAAGCCAGACACCATAGGGTCACTTGGGTTGTGCACTGCACAAGTCCAGAGCTGACTGACATAGAGAACAGTGTGAGTGCTGTCTCCTGGAGTTGTGCAGTGCAGAGCCGTATACAGCGGCCTCACACTGGGCACTTGTATGCCAGGTACCAGGTTAAGTGCCTTGCATACATGATCTCATTTATTCCTCAGGGCAGTATGTGATAAAACATAAGGAAGCTGAGGCGCAGAGAGATCCGAGAGCAGCACAGCCAGTACATGGTAGAACCAGGATTAAAACAGGTCTGCCAGACTCTGGAGGTTCATGCTCTTAACTGTTGTGCTGTTTAACTACTTTTCTGACCTGGCTGTAGCTTATTTACTCAGAAGGTGAGCATATGGAGCCATTTTATTACCTGATGTTTAAAGAAGCATTGGAGCCTTTGAAATTAAAATGAGTACTGACATTTTTGCTATTTGAACTTGAAAATGAAGCATAAAATGGAATTGTGTAGTGTATTCGCGTGACCACAGACATCAGAGTCATGCTGCCTGGGTTTGACTGAATCTGGACTTCACACCTTCATAGCTGTATGAGTTACTCACTCTCTCCTGGCGCTGGCTTCTACATCAGTAAAAAGGAGTGTAATAATGCCTTCCTCTTATCGTGGTGGTGAAGATTGTACAGTAAAGCCCTTAGAAGAATAGCTGGCATGTAGGTAACATTTGTGAGCGATTACTATTAGCTATTATTTCCCTTTTACTTTGGCTGGTTCTCTTAAACTTTTTGTTTCCTTAGGCAGTATGCAACGTTGCTCCGCGTGGTGTGTATGTTTGTGGTAATACCACGACCACCTCTGGTTTGACTGTAACTCTTTCAAAAGATAGCTCCTCTGGAGATTTTGCTCTGGAAGCTGGTGCCCTGGTACTTGGTGATCAAGGTAGGAGACCAAAGGGAATAATAGTAATTCTGGGCCTTATGTTTTTTTTTTTAAGACTTCTTCTTTCTAATTAGTTCTTTTACATTCTGTTCAAGAGGCATTTGGACAGCACTGTCCCAAGTAGTGAGTTGAGAATAAGTGCCATAGAAAATAACTAGAAATACAGTACTATCGTTTTTATTTGTACTGCAGAATTGAAACTGGTACTTTATGTCATTCATTTTCTGAATCTTGCAGCAGATACAATTAAATGTAAAAATTAGATCATCAGGTCAAATAGTTGTAGCTCCCTACACTTCCCATTTCATACCACCCATCACATTTGAGATCATTTGTTTTAAAGCCTTATTGTAAGTTCCCAGTGGGGTGAGATTTGGTTATTTTGTTGACTGCCATATTCCTATTGCCTAGTACATAGGTGCACAGTAAATACTTGTTGAATGCATTACTGTTACTTAGTTTAGAATAGTTCTAGATGCCTTGGAACTGAAAAGAAGGTGAATGTTATTCTTTGTTCTTGGAGGACTTGCAGTCAGAGTTTAGAGCTGTTACTTTAGAATTAGAAGTTTTGCTGTATTTTAACCTATCTCCTAGGGGTTTTTTTTAAGGATTTGACTGATAGTTTATAAGAAATCCATTTGGAGGGCTCAGCAAGAAGGGATTTCCAATTGGGCTTTGCTACCTAGCTTCTCTTTGTGTTGCTTTAACTCTATTGGAAAAACATGTTCTTATGCACGTGCCAGGCAGTGCCCAGATTCCAGGCCAATTAAGGTCATTCGTTCCTTCCAGTTTGCCAGGGACCTCCACATTTCTACATCCAGTACCTGTCAGCCATGTTTGACACAGCTGATCACTCCCCCCTCCATGAAATACTTCATCTCTTTGGTTTCCAGGACACTACAGTCTTCTGGTTTTCTTCTTACTTCATTCAGTATTCCTCCTCAGTCTTTACTTGTTCTTCATCTCTTCACCTCTTAACTGGTTGGCACCTCAGGGTGCTTAGAGTTTGTACCTTTTTTCTTCTCAGTCTGTACTTACCTTCATGGTGATCTTATCTAGTCTCATGGCTTTACCTACCTATATGCTGAAAATTTCCAAATTTATATTTCTTCTCCCCTGAACTCCAGACACATACTTCTTATTGCCTATGCAGTGTCTCTACAACGTACTCAATCTTAACATGTCCGAAACCAAAATCCTGATCTTCCCCTTCAAACGTATTTTCTTGTGGTCTGTCTCATCTCAGTAAATGACGGTTCCATCCTTTCATTTGCTGAAATCAGAAAATGTGGAGTCATCCTTGACTTTTTCTCATACCCCACATCCAGTCTATCAGCAAATCTTGTTGGCTCTGCCTTCCAAATATATGCAGTATCCAACCTCTTCACTGCTACTACCCCGATCCAAGACACCATCTTCTCTCACGTGAATGATTACTGTGATCTCCTAGTTGGCGTGCTTGTGACCACCGTTGCCCTTCCTGTTATTTTTAACAAGTCAGGGCAGTCCCATTAAAACTTAAATCACATTATTCTTTTGCTCAGAATCCTCCAGTGGCTCCACACCTTACTCAGTGAAAGCCCAAGTCTTGATAGTGTCCCAGGGCCATTCACATTCTGGCCTTTAATCACCTCTTTTGCCTCATTACCTACTACTCCTCTCTTATTTCCTCTTCTCCAGCAGTACTGGCCTCCTTGCTGTACCTCGAGCACCACCAGCACACCAGGCACATCACATTCCTGCATCAGGGCCTTTGTACTTGCTATTCCCTTTGCTTGGAATGTCGTTACCCTTGCAGATATGTCTGCAAGACTTGTTCCCTTTCCTCCAAACTTTTGCTCAAATATGCTGACCCCGGGGCCTGCGTGGTGGTGTAGTGGTTAAGTTCACGTGCTCTGCTTCAGTGGCCCGAAGTTCACGGCTTCAGATCCCAGGCGTGGACCTATCTATACACTGCTCATCAAGCCATGCTGTGGCGGCATCCCACATACAAAATGGAGGAAGATTGGCACAGATGTTAGCTCAGGGCCAATCTTCCTCACCAAAAAACAAACAAAAAAAAGTCCTGACCCCAGTGAGACCTTCCCTAAATATCATGTATTATATTGTAACCCCTGCCCCCACCAGCAGACCCTGTTCTTAGTCTACTCTACTTTTTCTTTCCATAGCACTTATTACCTTCTAATACTATATAGTTTAGTATTTTATTGTCTGTCTCCCTACACTGAGTAGAATGTAAGCTTCAAAAAGGCAGAGAATTTTGTCTTTTCTGTGCTATATCCTGCATGCCTACAACATAGTACTGATATATAGAAGGTATTCAGTAAATATTTGCTGAATGAATAAACTCAACAGACATTTATCTGATTATCATATAGCTCGTTAGAAGTGACAGTGCTTTTGCTGAGTTACCATGTGAAGAAATAATAAGAGAATACTCATTTTTAAACAGATTTTCCATTAATTAGAATTCTAGTTGAAAGTGATGTGGGATTTAGCTATACAGATAGCTAATGTTATTTAAGATGCGGAGTGTTAAAAGCCGACTCCCATCTCTTTCAAATATAGGTAGATAAGCCAAGCACTATGATGGTAAAAGTAGCACTGTTAAAATACAAAAGATTATTAGTCGGCAGAGACTGGATTCTAGAAACAAATACAAGGTCCTGCTAAAATCTTTACTGAAAACTTACAGGGAAAAAAGGAGAAATAGCGCTGTTTTATATTTCCTTTCTTTAATATCTGATGAAATGACCAAAAAATTGTTTAAAAAAAAGTGACAGGATATACAAATTGTAGCCAAACAAGACAAAGAGTTTAAAATTTTCAAAGTTTAAACTTTATGCTTTAAAACCAGGGGTCAGCAACTTTAGTCCACAGGTCAACCCAGCTTTCAGCCTATTTTAGTATAGTCCACAAGCCAAAAATGGCTTTTATATTTTTAAAGGATTGTAAAGAACAACCAAAAAAACCAAGAATATGTGACAGACTATATATGTGGCCCACAAAATGTCAAGTATTTACATCTGCCCCTTTACGGAAAAGGTTTGCCAACTCCTACTTTAAACTTTGAAAAGTGACAGTCAAAGAAAGAAGTAGCTTGGCTTTGTCCCTACCCTGTCCCCACCTCTGAGGAACTGTATTAGTAATCTTGAGAATTTCCAGTAATACTGTCAGTTCCAGAGAGTCATGGACTGACCTTGAGCTGGCGTGGCTTACTTGGTCATAGAGTAGATATAGAGGGGTTTAAATACAGCAAAGCCCTCTGGACATGACCACATAATTGCCTATGATATGGGGAGGAGGAGAAGAAAACTATTGCAAGGTCACGTTAGAGGATCTCCAGTAACTTGTGGATTAGACATGATAAATGCCTTCATGTGTGGTGGGTCTTCATATTGTGTTTAAAGAGGTTAAGTGAATTCCCTACAGTTGTACAGTCAATACCTGGTATTGCTGAGAACTGTCCTCGAGTCTTCTGGCTTTAGAGCCTGTGCTTTTCTTCCCAAATCATGCTGCCCTACTGTTCCTGAAAAACCCAGCTCAAATAGCACTTTTTTCTTAAAACCTTTCCAGATTCCCCTTCCTCTTTTTCTTTCTTTTTTTAATTTTTTTGTTTGTTTGTTTTTGTTGAGGAAGATTAGCCCTGAGCTAACATCTGTGCCAGTCTTCCTCTATTTTGTATGTGGGTCACCACCATAGCATGGCTGATGAGTGGTGTAGGTCCACACCGGGGTCTGAACGCACAAATCCGGGCTGCTGAAGAGGAGGACACCAAACTTGACCACTAGGCCACAGGGCCGGCCCCTCCCCTTCCTCTTTTAACCTCTCCCCACTCCCAGAAAACTCAACTTATATAATTATGCATATCTATTATAGTTGAAATATACTATCTTGAATGTGTATATATCTTATCTCACCTATTTGAATTTAAGTCTTTAAGCTTTTTGAGGGTCACTGTCATATCTCCTTCATTTTTGTAACCCCCACAACCATAGCGCCTTGCCTACAGAAAATGCTGAATGAACAAATATTACATAAAAGTTAGTTAAATAAGACAAGTGTTTTCTTTGCTATAAAACAAGCAGAAATTCTCTACTGTATGACATTTTATAATTTTAACTGCTGGAAAAAAATGGAACTAATTTTTTATTGTAGAATAATTTCCATCCTGTAAGGTTTGAAACTTGACCAAAGGAACATTTTCTGTCTGTATTATTCTACTGTGATTGTAGGTATCTGTGGAATAGATGAATTTGATAAGATGGGAAATCAACATCAAGCCTTGTTAGAAGCCATGGAACAGCAAAGTATTAGTCTTGCTAAGGCTGGCGTGGTTTGTAGCCTCCCTGCAAGAACCTCCATTATTGCTGCTGCCAATCCAGTCGGAGGACACTACAACAAAGCCAAAACAGTTTCTGAGAATTTAAAGTAAGTCTTTTCAAATATTTATACCCTTAATATATTGAATCCCTATATATACATCAATAAGAAAAAGATAACTGAAGATGTAATGAATAGTTCCCAGAAGTTATGAGTTTCCAATAAATATATAAAAATATGTTTGAACACTACAAATTAAAACAATGAAGTACCATCGATATCTTCTAGATTGGCAAACATTTTAAATATTAATGATCATTATTGGCAAAGGGGTGGGGAAATGGGTCCTCACATACGCAGTTTAGCATTTTGAAGGACAACTTGGCATGTTTATCAGTATTTTAAATGTACATTCCGTTCCAGCCAATTCTACTTTCAGGAATTATACTCAGGCACACAAGCACACAAAGATGTGTTTACAGGGTGGGAATTACGGCATTGTTTGTCACTGCCAAAGACTGGAAACAACTTAAAATGCTCACTGGTAGGGACGTGGTTCAACTACAGAGTAAGCCCCTACAGCAGAAAGTTGCCATCATGAGAATGAAAGTAATTTTGTGTGTGCTGACAGGGAAACAGGTCTGTGCTTGACTGTTAAGTGAAAAGAGTACATTATGTACTTATATATGTAGTATGATCCCACTTTTTTCCAAAAACAATGTTATATTTGTATATGTGTGTGCTTTATGTTCTAATTTGTTCAGTACAGTTTGGACAAAATGTATGGGAAGGGGAAAATAGATTAAAGTGATGCAAAAGTGAGAAAAGCACAAAGGAATACCTTGTATGAAAAATTGCAACCTTGAATTCCAATGGGGGAAAAAAGCTAATTTCCTAATGTTTAATAATATATACCTTTAATATAGAAATGGTACATAGTAAAATACACAATTATACCTTGAGATTCTGGGTATTTCTGTACCACCACTACCAAAAGAATCAATCTATTAGTTTTTCTTAGTGAAATGACAAAGTGCTATATTAGAAAGATCCTATTGAGGGCCAGCTCCATGGCTTAGCGGTTAAGTGCACGCACTCCGCTACTGGCGGCCCGGGTTCGGATCCCAGGCGCGCACTGACGCACTGCTTCTCTGGCCATGCTGAGGCTGCGTCCCACATACAGCAACTAGAAGGATGTGCAACTATGACATACAACTATCTACTGGGGCTTTGGGGGGAAAAAAAAAAAAGGAGGATTGGCAATAGATGTTAGCTCGGAGCCGGCCTTCCTCAGCAAAAAAAAAAAAAAAGAGGAGGATTAGCATGGACGTTGGCTCAGGGCTGATCTTCCTCAGAAAAAAAAAAAAAAAAGAAAGATCCTATTGAACAAAGATCCAGGGAACTTGGATTCTGGTTTTTGGTGGTACCACAGGTACGTTGGTCAAATTCTTTAATTGCTCTGGATTTCAGTTTTTTTGGTCTCAGTGTAGAGGAGTTATCTGATTGGTAGATTCAGAGAAGATGACTAAGTAGAATACTGCATTTTTATTGTAATGACTGGTAGACATATAGATTCCTCTTTAAGAAGAACTGGTCTTTTTGCTTCTAAATGGGCATAGATGCTTTGAGAGACTCAATGTTTTGGTGAGATGAAAGATACAAAAGAACTACTCAACTAGATAACCTCTGATGTATCATGTAGCATTTTAGCTTAAAAATTTAATGATTCGAATCATAGATAGGGATATAGAACATAGAGAAGAATTGAGAAGAATTCCGTGGTTTTGATAATGGTGTGACAAAGGGCATGTCCTCAACATACCAAAAGTAGGTACACATAAGGCTGTACACATGTTGAAGGGCATGTGGCCTAGTGTCTCTCTAGAGTTAGTGGGTATATATTGAATCCAAAAGCTATTGCTTATTTCCTTAGCTTAAAACTTTATTTTTTGTATGCGTGACATGGAACTTGAGTAGTAAACAAGTGAGTAAACAGTTTTCTAGGTTTTCTGTTTGTTTTGATTCCAATCACTGTTTTTTCTTTCTTTCACACCTCCTAGAATGGGGAGTGCCCTGCTATCCAGATTTGATCTTGTCTTTATCCTGTTAGACACCCCAAATGAGGATCATGATCATTTACTCTCTGAACATGTCATTGCAATAAGAGCTGGAAAGCAGAGAACTGTTAGCAGTGCCACAGTAGCTCGTATGAATAGTCAAGATCCAAATACTTCTGTACTGGAGGTGGTTTCTGATAAGCCGTTATCAGAAAGACTAAAGGTATAAATGTTTCTTCTCCTTAATCATTCAGTTCCGTTCTGTTAGAATGTCAGAGTTCAGCCGGTTGCTAGTTGTAGAACAGTAGTATATAAACTTTCCTGCCAAAACCTTTCATATTATAATACTGAAATTTGTGTAAACTTCAGTTGAAATAATCTAAGTCAACTAGACAGAGAACTAGAACTACAGCGTTTGGCTTATTTGGAGAGTCTTTTAGAATATTATATTTATCTAAACAAGTTATTTTAGCAGAAAGATTTTATTTGTAACTTATCTTTGTAATCTTGGGCCTTTTTATCCTGCTTTAGGTGCTTCCCGGAGAGACAATAGATCCAATTCCCCACCAGCTATTGAGAAAGTACATTGGTTACGCTCGGCAGTATGTCTATCCAAGGCTATCTACAGACGCTGCTCAAATTCTTCAAGATTTTTACCTTGAGCTCCGAAAACAGAGCCAGTGGTTAAACAGCTCACCAATTACTACTAGGCAGCTGGAATCTTTGATTCGTCTAACAGAGGTTTGTTTAAGTTCATGCTTTTTTGGCTTAAAAAGGGGAGCAGGAGATAATATGATTTCTCTCAATTTTCTGTATAATTGATTTGGTTTTTCTTCCTACTGAGAAACATTAGAAATGGATGGATAAAAGTTTTTTAAAAGGTTCGGTCCTATCTTTAACTCATCGGTCAAAGTATAGCCACTTCTTTCTAGACACAGGACCAGTTACCATGCAACATTTTTTTACCTTTAATGACACTTAGGAGACTCCTGAAGTGTGAAGAGTGGTTAGGTTAACTAAGGATTTTGGGATTCAAAGTCAAGTATGTGGGAACATGGAATGTTCTTCAGTATTTGGTTTGATGCCCGACAGGTCCATAGGGACAGTGCCTGTTTCTCTAATAGCAGTAACATCTCTTCACAGCTGTGGAATGCTAAGAGAACTCTGGCAGTTAAAATTAGCTGGGTCAGAGTTTGGGCTTTTTGCTTCTAAAATCTGATTAACTCCTCTTTGTTGTTTTAACAAATTAGTTAAATTAGTCATGATTTCCTGAAAGTAAAAAGCAAGGAAAGACAAGTGTATTTCATAATCAGATCTTCTGAAATGAACGCTCAGAAAGATATATTAGTAGATAACAGTAGGTGTTAACCCATATTTAAAGTGAGTGATTATTTTCATACCCAAGTGTTCAGATTTTTTTTAATTCTGATTTTTCATATTACAGCTGCCCCCCCAAAAGTCATTTTTTGTGTAAGATGAATAAATGAAATAAACTTAGATATACTATTCCTGCTCAAAAAATGTCAAATATATTTATTTTTTGTTATCTGAAAATGGTTATTTTCTTTAAAAGGCACGAGCAAGGTTAGAATTGAGAGAGGAAGCAACCAAAGAAGATGCTGAGGACATAGTTGAAATTATGAAATATAGGTAAGATTAAAATTTTAAATGCTGTTTTAAATTAAATAGTGGTCATCTTTCCATCTCAAATTATATATTTAATTAGGCCAAGTAAAATTATTTTTATTTAGCCCCTTTGATCACTTATTTTTCTCTGAACAAACTGTGCTTTCTTGGTTTAAAATATTCTTGTGTAAATAATCTTTACATTAAAAATATTTTTTGAATGGGTAATACTTTCACATAAAGTAATATGTGGGTAATTAACGTAAAATAATGGGTAATACTTTCACTTTCTAAAATCAATTCAAAAATACATATTTTGAGAAAGCTTGCTCCATTCTGTTTACCATCCACCCTTTCTCTCCACCAAGACACCCATTACTTTCTTGTAAATAGCATATGACTTACGCTGTTCTGTACCTTTTTTTTAATTGAGATATAATTGACATATGACATTATTAGTTTCAGGTGTACAATATAATGATTCAATATATGTATACATTGTGAAATGATCACAATAAGCCTAGTTAACGTCCATCACCACACATAGTTACAATTTTTTTTCCTTGTGATGAGAAGTTTTAAGATCTGCTTTCTTAGCAACTTTCAAGTGTACAGTATAGTATTATTAATTATAGTTAGCATGCTGTACATTACATCCTCAGCACTTTATTTATTTTATAACTGGAAGTTTGTACCTTTTGATCACCCTCACCCATTTTGCCCACTCTCCGGCCCACCTTTGGCAACTGCCAATCTGTTCTCTTGTACCTTTGTTTTTTAATATGACAGTATTTCCAGAGATCTTTCCTTGCTAGGACATAGAGATTTCCTCCATTTTTACAGCTACATAGTATTCTATTGTTTAGATACACCATAGTTTATTTGTTCAGTCCCCCATTGCTAGATACATGAATATTTTCCGTATTCAAATTTTTTGAATTTTTTGCTATTACAAACAATGCTGCAATGAGTAATCTCTGCCAGATACTTCATATGTGGGTAAGTGTATACCTGTGTGAGAAATTCTCATAAATGATATTTTTGAGTCCAAGGGTAGATGAATACATTAGGATTTTGACAAATATTGCTAATCTCTGTCCTTTGTGTTTTATATCATTTGGTAGATCATGATTCCTAGAAGGTAGAAAAGAAAAAAATTTATATTTTAACTGATCATATGTGACTAACTTATTCATGGATTTTTTTTAATCAATAAAAGCTAAAGCTGATTATTTTAGGTAGGTTTTTTTCTTTCAATTAAAAAAATTTTTTAAATAGGTTCACACATTCATGTGCTTCAAAATTCCAAAGTTCAAAAAGTATACAGTGGAAAAGGTTCCTCCTACCCTGTTGACTAGCTACCTAATTCTCCCTCCTCTTGCCCCAGTGGCAACAAATATCAATTTTTTTATGTGACTTTCAGTTATGAAATACACATCACAACTCTATCTGTATATTCTTTTTCCTCTTGTATAGACAAATGGCAGCATGCCACACACATTCTATACCTTGCTTTTTTCACTTAAAATGTATCTTGGAGATCATTCCATATCAGTGCCGAAAGAGCTTCCTTTTATTTTTCACAACTGCATAGTGTGAATACATTGTGTGGATGTATCATAATTTAGCAACTAGCTCTTTTTAATATGCTCTCAGAGCACTTAAAATACAAATCTGTTAGGAATCTATTTTTCCAAGGCCAAAAAATACTAATTTAAAGGTAAATTATTTTGTTAAGTAATTTCTGTTTCTTTAAAAGGAGATGGATTTTTTTTCCTAAGAGCTGCTATTCTGGGGTTTGCTTGGAGTCAGAACCAGGTGACTGCCCAGTCGTTACTCTCTGGCTCTGAGTAAAAGCGGTACAGCATAGCTGCAAGAGCACGGGCTTTAGCACCTGACCTGGAGCTGCCATGGCAAGTTACCCTCTGCTTCTCAGTCTCCTTTTGTGTAAAACACACCACAGAGGATTGTGCTCTGAGGTGTCATGCAGCGATGCTATATAAAGTGACCAGTATGGTTCTGGTACAGTAGTGGGCACTCAGTAAACACTATTTATGATCAGTAGTGCTGGCTTTGATGATACTAAGATGAGACTGAAACCCTTTTCTCTGACTCATACCACACACTGAAGTCTTCAAACTGGCAGATCTCACATCACAGATTAAAAGTTTCCAAAATTACCCTTTTGAAAGAATTCCTTGGTTCTAGTCTTCAGTGCTCTCCATCTAAATTGCCCAGTAGCTCTGAGCTGCAGATCCTTTTTTCCCTTTCCTTTTAGGGAGAGACTTTCCCGAGTTGTCTCTTCATCCCTAGGCTGGTACTGGCCTGTCCCTAGAGGCCACTCTGTTCCTTCTGCTTTTTAGGTAGAAGGGCACCCATGCTACCTCCTGAAGGTCTACGCGTTAACCTGCAACTTGTTTCTTGCACTTATAGGCAGCCTGTGGAAGAAGGCGAACCTTTCTCTTTAAATCAGTGTGTCAGTTTGTCAGCAACAGTGAGGTTACGTTTTATGGCCTTTGAAAGCTTTAAAGACTCTAGAATTGACAGCTCTTAATTTTTTATTGCTGGCCCCAAAGCAGCTGCCTTGTAATGAGTAAAACCCTTAACAATTAATGACTATCAACTCTTTCAACCAGTTCCTAACATATTACCCTCTTTGTCTGAATATCCTATTGGTTTACCATCACACAGTGTTTGAACCGTCAGTTTTCTCTTTTATGTGATTCAGTACTAGGGTTTCGGGGATCTTGTAGGTGAAAATTTTACCAAGCTGGCTTCATTCCCTCTCCAGTTGACTTCATTGTGTTGGAGACCCTCCAGTTGCCATTTATAAGCACCAGATAGTCTAGGAATTACTAGACTTTCTCATACAGCATGCTGCCAGGGGCTCAGTGTGCTAGTGTGTGAAATAAAGGAATGGCCCCAAATACCAGTTGCCTGCCTGACTTCTGGGAGACCAGACCGTGTAAGAAACCTAGAGTTTGCCCTAACAGAGATCCTTTTTTCACTCGGAAACTAAGTCACTGAACCCAACCAAAGTTCCAGAAAACTTAGATTCTAACTTTTCTTCTCAATTAAAAACAAGGACTAACAATAGTCCTTGTTTAATGACAAGATGTTGCCTCTTTGCTTTCAATCTAGAGTGTGTGTATTTTTCTCTTTCTGTGCATCCTGTGCTTAAACTCTCTACCTTTGAGAGTGGGGCTAAGATTGCCACTCTAGGTTTCCTTTTCCTTGTAATGATCTCTCGCCCTTTGGGTCTTTTGGTGCCTGGCTCTGCTGAAGAACCTCATGTGCTTCTACTTCATAGACTGTTGGCTGTCAAGCAAATCAAGTGTCAGACAACCCTCATCACCCCCTCTCTTACCGGTAACATTCTCTTTTTGAGGCTTTACCCTTATTCAGTTTCCCTAGGCCTCAGACCCCAGACTTGGTCTCAAGCAGCCATCACGTGTTTCTCCACAATAAATCCACTGGTCTGTGGACACCATGGATTAGTTCTCATATATGAGCATTATACTTAAGCAAGGTGAATTATGCTCTAATCACCTTTTCAATGAAAATGCTACAGTGCTCATTTACCATTAGTTCTGTGTGTCTGAATACTCGTGTCAGACGGTGTTTGCATGTGCTTTTCCATCCGAGAGGAGCTCTTGGGCATTTCCTTGTGGAACTTTGTATTGATTTCTAGTATTTCTTAAAGTTGGCTTGCAGATAAATCCGAATTCGTTTCAGGCTGTCAGTGTACTTCTGGGATCCTGAAAAAAAGAGGTCTGATTATTAAGTATAAACAGCACCCACATCAGATTACCAGTTTGTTTCCCTAAATTGCTGAAGTGTAAAGTTTTTATAAAAGTTTTCAGGAAAAAGAGAATAGTTTGATTCCAAATAATTAGAATTACCTGGCATTATTTCCATGGTAGAGATCAAGACCCAGTTCAACACACTGAGACTAGCTTGTGAATTATCTGCCTTGTTATACTTAACATGCTTTCTGGCCTTAGTCTACACTCTAATGAGAGCAGGGACCTTATCTGTTGTGTTACCAGTTTATTCCCAGGGCCCAGAATCATGCTTAGCACACAGTAGGCCATCAGTAAATGTACTGCATTAAGGGTACAGTTGACCTTAGTAATCATCTTTTGTTATTAAATCTTCCATTTCAGAGTTTCTGTCTTTTCACCTTTTGAATGTTTGCCCTTAATATGTTTTTTTTTTTTGCCAAGGAAGATTCGCCCTTAGCTAACATCTGTTGCCAGTCTTCCTTTATTTTGTATGTGGGCCGCTACCACAGCATGGCCAGTGATGAGTGGTGTAGGTTTGTGCCCGAGAACTGAACCCGGGCTGCTGAAGTGGAGCATGCCAAACTTAACCACTAGGCCACCGGGGCTGGCCCCCTTAATGTGGTTGTGTTTTTTGTTTTTTTTGTGTGTGAGGAAGATCAGCCCTGAGCTAACATCCACGATAATCCTCCTCTTTTTGCTGAGGAAGACCGGCTCTGAGCTAACATCTGTTGCCAATCCTCCTCCTTTTTTTTCCTCAAAGCCCCAGTAGATAGTTGTATGTCATCGTTGCATATCCTTCTAGTTGCTGTATGTGGGACGCGTGGCCTCAGCATGGCCGGAGAAGCAGTGCGTCAGTGCGCGCCCGGGATCCGAACCCGGGCTGCCAGTAGCGGAGAGCGCACACTTAACCACTAAGCCACGGGGCCGGCCCCTTAATGTGGTTTTGAACCTGTAAAATTACATTTTAACTGGGAAACAGAACCCTAAATAAGAAAAATCTAAACAGTGACACAATTCATCATAGTTATCAGAGCACAAAGCTATAAAAACTGAATGTTTGTGGGCAACAATTCACATATGATTTCTCTTAAAATTGAAAATATGCTAGGAAGCAGAATGGAGTAGAGCCACCTTCAAAGGTGAGAGATCATTGTGAGTTTTTTCTATTTCAAGAAAGTAGCTCAAATATTTTACATACCTTTCTTCAAATCTGGACCAGTATAGCTCATATTGAAATCTCAGATATGCTACTCATTAGCTGTGTAACTTTTGGCAAGTCACTTAACCTTACTAGACTTTGTTTCTTCATCTGTAAAATAGGAATATGGATAGTCCCTAAGTCATAGGATTGCTGGGAGGACTAAATGGGATAGCATATGGTAAATAAATGTAATTAAGATAAATATTAGTTATTATAATTAATGTAGTAGCTTAAAGCACTTTTGACAACTGTCTTATGAGAAATAAGCATATGGCAAATTATATGGTAGAGTAGTTAATCATAAAAACCTTAACTAAGATTATACTGCATTTCGGGGAGAAGCACACATTCATCTATCGTATTATCAGTCATTAGAGACTTATTTGGATGACTCATATTCCTATTTGTACAGCTCAGTCTCTTTCATGCAGGCTCTTATCTATTCAGGAAACAAAACAAAGCTGTTTTTTTAGTAACCCTTTAGACTCATTCCTGTGAGCTCCTTCAGGGCAGAGATTGCACCTATTTTGTTCACCACTGTAAGCCTACTGCCTAGCAGGTGACCAGTTTATACTTGATTAATTCCTGATTAAATAACATCTTTGCCTACAAGCCTGGCTGTGAGACTCGCTCCCATTTACAGGCAGAGAATCCGCAATAGGGCTAGGTTAGAGGATGGCTAATTGTATCTGTAACTTTCAGACTTCAGGCTAAAATTCACTGTCAAGTGCATATTTCTTTCCTTGATATTGTGAAAATAGGAGGAATCAGCAGAGAACTGGAGGTAATAGGTGTATCCTTTAATATTTAACCATCATTACTACAAGTCAGCAGAATCCTTCTAGTTCATTCCCAGAGTATTTTTAAACACCTTTTATTTGCCAGATGCTGCAGTAGCAGCTGGGACTACATCTTTGCCCAGTAAAGCCTAAATTTAGTATGTTTGGAATTTCTTTTTTTCATGAATCAAAAAGAATGTCCAAGGTATTTATATTGTAGTCTATCAACTTTGTGTTTTTATGCATTTCTCTTTTCAAATTTAGAAGTTTCTTAGAAGTGGTAACTGTGTCCAAAATATTTTTGTCCTCAAACAGGACAAAATGTTCTATGTCTGTACTATAGTGAATTTCATATTGGCCACTCAATAAATATGTGTTTAAATCTTGGCTACGTGAGCCTCATGTCTACTTTCACATTTTTCTTCTTATAACCTGGAGGTCTGGGACAAAAATTTCTGTAGCTGTGCCACATTGGCTAACTTTCTTTTTCTTCCCCTCTCATTAAGCATGCTAGGAACTTACTCTGATGAATTTGGGAACCTAGATTTTGAGCGATCCCAGCACGGTTCTGGAATGAGCAACAGGTCAACAGCAAAAAGATTTATTTCTGCTCTCAACAACATTGCTGAAAGAACTTACAATAATTTATTTCAGTTTCATCAACTTCGACAGATTGCCAAAGAGCTAAACATTCAGGTATGATAAACCAAGAACTTAATAAATCTGTTTTATAATAATTTCAGGAGGTCTTTATTAATATATAGTAGAACTTTTAAATATCAAAAGATTTGGATTAAAAGAACAGAATAGGCATTTTTTGGAATATTTGAAAATACAAGCTTGTTTTCTCTAAGCTATGAAATTAGCTGCTCAGAGCTTACAAAAACAATTTTTATCTAAAATTTATACCTACCTCTTTTCAAAACAGTTTTCAGCATCTTGTCAGGGGGAAACATTTGTAGCAAGACTCAGGTTCCACGTTTTTCTGACAGTCCCTTATTGGCAAATCATCTGAACATCTTTGAACCTCAGTTTCCTCATTTGTTAAATGGACATGATTCTACCTGTTCCACCTACTTAAAAGTTTTAGTGAAAATGGCTGTTACAGCACTTTAAACATGTAAAACAGTTTGGAAAATTGCCCACTTAATTTCAAAAGCTGATCTAATTTTTGTTTTGAAGATTCTCTGCATACTAGAGTTTTTATTTTTGATTAACTTCACATTATAGAATCCAAAGTTCACAGGTAGGCAATTTTCTCAGTAAGAAGTACAAATAATTTTATTTACCCAAGAAACTTGATAATTGTATATTGCTAAGACATTAATTTTAAAAATCATATTTTTGCATATTACTTAATGGGCTAACTCTTTTGATGTTTTCTGCCAGGTTGCTGATTTTGAAAATTTTATTGGATCACTAAATGACCAAGGTTACCTCTTGAAAAAAGGCCCAAAGGTTTACCAGCTTCAAACCATGTGAAAGGAGTACCAACCAGGACCTCCTGGGTTTATTAGCAGTTTAAAGCCATCTCAATAATGAGTGACCTCCCAAAAGTAATGTAATAGGAAAAGAGTGTCAAACTAATTTAAGAAGTGATAAAGTCGTGTTAATTTTTTACAACTTCTCCAAAAGAGTGAAGATAGATTGTGTACATTTTTTTAATCTAAATGATATGTTATTTATAGTTTTGTTTTTGACCTGTCTTTTGTTGTTATAAATATTTCATGGTTTTGCATATCAAATGTCTATCTGTGTAAGCAGTCACAAAGTTACATTTTAATGTTTAAATAGTTCTGATACACACAAAAAATGAATGAATATCTTTCAGAAATAAAACCAACTTTTAATTCCAAAAAAAATTGGAAATATTTTATAGACATATTAAGCTTAACATCTTAGCTACTGAAAAATGTTTTAAGATGTATTATTTTTTATTACCAAAGTTAAACATGTGCCTTTTTAAAATAAATAGGCATGCAAAGCTTATATTAAAACCTAGCAGCCTCTGTTCCATTCTTCTACATGCCCCCATTTTCTGCTCAATTTCAACTGTTCTCCCGTTTACCTCCATTTTTCTAAAGGACATGCTGGTATGCTAATTCTTGAATTTTCAGTTTTAAAAATTATATTAACTTTTTACTACAGAAGGTGAGAATGTTGGTCTCTTAAACCCTTATACATATGTATATACATCTCACTTCCCCATTTCTTTCCAATTTCATTATATATTATAATTTTTAGTTAGATCTGTATTTAGACTTTATGTTACTATGACTATTGAACATTATTCGTTTCCTTTCTTCTACACCTTTTTGTTTTCCCTAGAATTAATAATTTGTTTTCCAATTACTTAGCTTTCTATGTCCCTACCACTGATTTGACCCCAGGGCTCCACTGCAAGTCTGAGTCTCCTCTCAGAACATGCAAACAAATAGTTCATTTTAACTTCTTGGAGACCTCTCTCCCGGAATTCTCTGGCCTTTTCCAGTCTGAACTGCACAGCTGTCATCTTGGAACTTCTCATTTTCTCTCCCATTCCCTGGCTCCAGTGTCTTCCTCTTTCTTGTTTTACTCCCTCCTTTTGGTGGAACCCATCTTCTAGTAGCTTCCTAAGAAAGCTTTTAAAAGGCAAATTCTACCCTCACCCCTGGATTGATAGTTTGGGCATAGAATTTTAGATATTGCTGTATTGTTTTTAGTTTTCAGTGTTGCTGTTCAGAAATCCAAAGCCATTCTGATTTTTGTTCTTGGTATGTGACCTTTTTTTTCTCTCCTGAGAAGCTATTTGAATCTTCCCTTTTCCCATGGTGTTCTCAAATTTTATAGTGTTGAATAACTCTATCCTGCTGGTTTCTCATGCCAAAAATGTTGGAGTTATCTTTACCTCTTCTTTCTCTTATCCCCATATCAGTCCATCAGCAGATCCTCTCAGTGCTATCTTCAAAATACCTGAAATCTGATTACTCTTCGTGACTTACAGTTCCACTGTCCTGGCCCAGCCACCACCACTTGTCCAGCTTTGTAAGGACAAAGACTGCTTTGTCCAGTACTACTGCCCTAGCAGGTATAGCAGATTTTGATCGCATACCACTATGAGGGAGATACACGTAAAGTGGGTGATTATACCGCTTATAATTGAGGACACAGTGGTACAGAACTTAACCAAAGTGGTTAAGCAGCTTGATTTAAGAGTATAGAAAAAGAACAAGAAAATAAAAGGAGAATTTCTCGTAACAAGTTGGAGGCATTCTTCCCCTTCTCTCCTGGGAAGTTGCTCAGAAGTGTTAAGGAAACCGAGAAACAGAAATATGTAGTCCATCTTCTTCTGTGAACTAGGAAACAACTGAGACCCAAACTCCAACACACTAAGAAGAGCTGCCAGAAGCTGTCAGGATGGTCCACCAGCCTCAGCCTCGCACGAGGGCGGAGGCAGAGATGATGCCTGTGGCTGACGCTTTAGAAGGAACCAGCAAAGTATATTTCTCAAAGTATATTTCGCATACCTCTTGGAGCAAAGAGTAAAATCCCATGTCTGCAATAGTGTGAATATGGCATACAGGTTGGCGGCAGCAGCTTCTCTAGAACTTGGTGGAGTATAAGAAGTAAAAGAGAAGCTAAATGAGAAGACACACAAATAAGCCATTCAGAAGGAGAAAAAAAAGTCTGTCCTCAAATTTCTCCAAAGCAACATTCATCACTAAAACAATGGAGCAATGTCTACAAATTTTTTTAAGAAACAATCTTATACCCAGATATTTCAGTCAGGTTTCTTAGTTGCAAACCAAGAGTCAACAAACTTTTTCTGTAAAGGGCCAGATAGGAAAAATTTTAGACTTTCTGGGCCATATGGCCTTTGTCACAAATGCTCACCTGTGCCACTGTAGCATTAAAGCAGCCATAAGTAATACATAAACAAATGAGCGTGGCTGTGTTCCGATGAAACTTTATTTATGGACGCTGAAATTTGAATTTCATAAAATTTTCCTGTGTCAAGAATACTAAATATTCTTTATTTTTTTAATCCATTTAATAATAACAAGTAGTGGGTCAGATTTGGCCCATGAGCTGTGATTTGCGGACTCCTGGTTGCAAACAATAGAAAATGACTGACTTGATGAAGCAGGAAAAGGAGTTTTCTGTAAGAATTTTGGTAGCTGACGGAATTGTTGGAGGGCTGGTGAACTAAGAGGATAAACTTCAAAGAGCAGTTTCTAAAACCACGCTGTAGAACTGGCCTGAAGAGGAAGCCGCTCCCACCCTACTGCCACACAGGGCGCCAGAGGAACGTGCTGCTGCCTCCGTGCCCCACCGATGCTGCTTCTGTACCAGGAACACTGGGAAACACACTGCCCCTGCAGAAGGTGAGGAATGCCCCCACCCACACCACAACAGCAACAAAGAATTCTTCGTGGGGCCTCCTTAAATTGCTGAATTCAAAATAGAAATCTCATCCAGAAACGTCTTATTGAAGACAGCTGGGTTACATGCCCCTTTCATAGAATGCTAAGGAGTTTTCTGGATTTGCTTTGGGGAGACAGGACCAATAAAGCCAGACCTTCCCATACGTTATGAGAATTCAAATGGTACTGGGCTGCGAGACAAATATCATTCATGTATAAAGCCAAGAAACTTCCTTACATAAGAGAAGTCAGAAAGTATGAACCTTTCTTGGATAATCTACTAAAATACAACTTTGGGCCGGCTCTGTGGCTTAGCGGTTAAGTGCGCGCGCTCTGATGCTGGCGACCCGGGTTCGGATCCCGGGAGCGCCCCGAGGCACCACTTCTCCGTCCAACGTGAGGCCGAGTCCCACGTACAGCAACTAGAAGGATGTGAATCTATGACATACAACTATCTACTGGGGCTTTGGGGGGAAAAAACTGAATAAATAAAATCTTAAAAAAAAATAAAATAAAATACAACTTAACAGCAAACCAGATGAATGGAAAATTAAAAAAACATAAAACAGGACTGGCAATGTACACTGAACGTTTAACTGTAGGACCAAAACGAAAAGTGATTATTGCCGTAGAACAGAATATAAATATTAAATCATAATTTAAAAAAATAGAAGGGGGGAAAAGGTAGTAGTGTAAATATGATGTTTTTAAAGGCTGGGGTGGAGGGTTAAAAGGTATTTAAAGATGATAAATCTAGTAATAGTATTAAAAGCATATTGTACAAAAGTCAATGCAGATAACATCAAGTAAAATAAAGTGGTAGACGTGAGAGAAGGAAGAGGGAATATACTACATAAATAGTATAGACTATATGTATATACTGTATATGTATATGGTATATATGTAGTATAAATATGTATAAATCTACATAAATATACATTATTGAAAGAGGAGAATAATAGATGCCATTTAAAAAGTCAAATGTTAAGACTATGATATGAAGTTTTATAGAAGAAAGATAGTATAAACCTAAATTATCAGAAGAAACTCGTCTGTGTTTCTTAGATTCCATGTAGTCTATTTGGCATCCATTAATCACAAGGCCAAGCAAATGGCCAAAGTTGTTACATCTCCCCTGCGATCAGCTTTACTGGATTACAAACCCTCTGATCACAAACCCCAACATCTGTGTTTCACTTCCTGCCCGATAGGGGACGTCCCCAACCAACAACTTCCCACCACTGTAGCAGTAAAGGCTTAGGAGTTCCCCTCGCTCTTGCTTCCTGGCCGACCATTGTGCTTCCCCATGTGGCCCTTTGTGGCATGGTATGCCCACTTCTCTTGGGAAATGTAAGTAATAAATTCTTTCAAAGTCAGTTGTCTCATGTCTGTCACCTTTCCAAACCTGATTAAAATAAATGCCAGGTACAAATTTTAAAACAGAAACGTACAAAGCAAGAAAAAATTACATCATGAAAAGTTTTTAAAGTAAGAAGAGAGCCTAACATTCATGCCAGAAGTAAACCTAAACCTAAATATGTCGTATTAGTAAATGCAAATGAGCTAAACTCACTTATTGAAACAGAAAGACTTTCAGATGGGATCACAAACTCTTGTATGCAAGATTCACCTAAAACAAAGTCAATTAGAAGGTTAAAAGTATGGACAAAGGTGTACCAAGAAAATACAAACAAAGAAAGCAAGGGTGTCATCTTAATATAAAAAGAGGTTGAAATCAGGGAAAAGCTTATTAAACAAAGGAGGATATTTATAATGTGAGGGGGAGCAATTCATAATAATTGTACAGTCATACACCACAAAACAACATTTCGGTCAACGATGGACCACATGTACCATGGTGGTCCCATAAGATTAGTACCCTATAGCCTAGGTGTGTAGTGGGCTATACTGTCTAGGTTTGTGTGTGTACACTACGATGTTCGCACAAGGACGAAATCGCCTAACGACCCCTTTCTCAGAACACATCCCCGGGGTTAAGTGATGCATGGCTGTATATTATTTTGACTAAAAGAGGGGAAAACAGTGGCCCGGGTAGCCCTTGACTTCCTCTTGAAGGAATGGTGGCATCCCCAGAGATCCTAATTGCACTCTGCTGGGCACCATAGGTCAGGTGGGATTCTCTTGGATGTCTCCTGCATCCTTGATAGGTCATCCGGGCCTGCACATTCCCCTGCCCTGAAGCGTTTGCAAACTAAAATGAAAGGATGTGCTGGGGTGCAGGGCATTGACATGGTGGGCCAGGAGTAAGCTGTGTGAACCATCTCCAAGCTTGGGGCACGATGCAGTGCTGTTCTCCATCTGCCAGCGCTTCTCCTCACGAGCAGTGCCTGCTGTGGTGTGTGTGTGTGTGTGTGTGTGTGTGTGTGTGACTGAGCAGTGCCTGCCGTGTGTGAGACTGAGCAGTGCCTGCCGTGTGTGTGTGTGTGTGTGTGTGTGTGTGTGTGTGACTTACCAGGCTGGCATTTGGTGCATTGCAATGTTTTGCCTTCTACTAGACTGCAGTAGAGAAAAAGGAGAGACATACTGCATTGTGTATTGCAATGTGTTAAGCATTTCCCAGCATCTGTATCAAGATGCAGTATCACAAAGAGTTACAACTGTGATATATTACAACTGTAGTTGTAGTATTTGCCATAATACAAACTTGGCTTTGGATGATTTCTTAGATTGGAGTCTCCCAGAAGCAAACCGTAAGATAAGAAGTTGAGGACAAGCAGTTTATTTGAGAGGTGATCCCACGAAACACCAGTAGGGTCACCAGTAGGAAGTGGGACAGGGAGGTAAAGACACTGAGAAGGTCACTGCTGTGGCACCTGGGCTCAATCCCCTGAGGAGTTCGGGGAAGTATAGAATATGTGGCTCGGAGATATGCCACCTGAGGGGTGTGGGAGCTGGCCTGCCTTGTTATGGGTTGAATTTTGCCACCAGGAAAAGATAATGTTGAAGTCCCAACCTCCAGTACCTCAGAATGTGACCTTATTTAGAAATAGGGTTGTTGCAGATGTAATTAGTTAAGATGAGGTCATACTGGAGTAGGGTGGGACCTTAATCCAATACGACTGGTGTCCTTATAAAAAGAATGTCGTGTGAACAGACGGAAACTCATAGGCAGAAGATGGCCATGTGAAGATGGAGGCAGAGCAGGGAGTTATGCTGCCACAAGCCAAGGAGTGCCTCGGGCCATTGGAAGCTAGGAAGAGGCAAGGAGGGATCTTCCTCTACAAGCTTCGGAGGGAGCGTGGCCCTGCCAATGCCTTAATTTTGGACTTCTGGACTCTAGAACTGTGAGAGAGTAAATTTCTGCTGCTTTAAGCCACCCAGTTTGTGGCACCTTGTTATGGCAGCCCCAGGAAACCAGTACAATATCGATATACCAACTCCTGGTCCACCATGAGGACTGCCTCCAGCAGCCGCCATCTCCCCAGCACTTCTCTCGTGCCTTTGCAAACAGCCCATCATGATCCCATGGCCAGAAAAAAAGACCTCAGGCAGAGAGAGAATAAGCAGCCTTCTAGAAGCACGTGCCCAGATTTAGAACAACTTGCCATCAAATGCATAGCACTTGCTCCCCATGTAATAAAGCTGAAACTCCTGGAAAAGCATGTCACTGAAAGTTAACCTGAAAAGAATCTGGTTAAATTAGCACAGGCAATTCTTGATTTAGCCAGCAGGAGGAGAATCAGGCCTTCCTGGATGAATAAAAGTCATGCATGGGGCCGGCCCCGTGGCTTAGCGGTTAAGTGCGTGCAATCCGCTACTGGCGGCCCGGGTTCGGATCCCGGGCACGCACCAATGCACAGCTTCTCCGGCCATGCTGAGGCCGCTTCCCACACACAGCAACTAGAAGGATGTGCAACTATGACATGCAACTATCTACTGGGGCTTTGGGGGAAAAAAAAGGAGGAGGATTGGCAATGGATGTTAGCTCAGAGCCGGTCTTCCTCAGCAAAAAAAGAGGAAGATTAGCATGGATGTTAGCTCAGGGCTGATCTTCCTCAAAAAAAAATAATAAATAAATAAAATAAATTAATAAATTTAAAAAAAAAAAGGAAGAAGGGAAAATTGTCCAACTGTCTTGCTCTAAGAAGCTGCAGGGATAATAATGGTAGCAGCCAATATTTCCTGCACCATGCCATATGCCAGACATTACTCTGAGTGTTTTGCATATCATTCTCATAACAACCCAGTGAGACAGGTACCCTTATTTTACTGATGAATCTGAGGTCCAGAGAGGGAAAATAACTTGCCTGAAGTCATACAGCTACTTAGTAACAGAGTCAGAGCCCTGTCTTCTTACAGAGTAGAAATTGACAGGCCCTGAGGGTCCGGGCATCTGTCTGGACCAGCCCACATGTAATTGACAATCTGGAGTTCTTCTCATTATCCAAGCTTTCTCCTCAGCCCTGAAAAATCACCCTTGGCCGGTTACTCCCGGAGCTCTCCAGATAATAGGATTTAAAAAGTAGTGTCTTATGATCATTTTGAAACAAGTTCTTCAAGCCTATTTAATCTTTCTCCAGCCTGGGGAACAGATGTCTCTTCCTGATCTCTTTCTCTTTATATCCTGTACATTGTTGTACTTCAAAGTTTTGTTTTTTTTCCTATTCTGCTTCCAAAGACCAACAAATCCTAGTGCTATCTTTTGGAATTTACTTTAAAGAATGGATTTGAAAACCACACTCCTCCCTTTTAGCCCAAAGGAAGCTGAGAACATGAAGCTTTTGGCCTCAGGTGAATCTTTTATTGTTTCAAACCAAGACAAACATATTTTTTCAAGGACGGTAGCACAGTCATTGTCACAAGCATGTTAATATGTCTATTTTGCGAGAAAGAGTATGCTACAAGTCATGCTATTCATATTCTCAACAGCATTCTGGCAAAAATTAAAGACATTTTCAGTTGTGTCAAACATTTAATGAATAGTACATTCTACTTTCTGCCTTTGTGTAAATAAACGGTGTCTTTCAGTGAAGTGGTGGAAAATAGGTAATGTGAGGGCTGCTTCTTAAAACTGCCCTTTGCTCCAACGACCTTCAGCCCCTTCGGTTACCACTGAACTTCTCAGCTATTTTCTGTAGTTCCAAATCCATTGCAGCCAAGTTTTCAAGTTCTTTTTCCTAGAAAATACAGAAAAGTGGAGGTGTGAGGTCCTCGATTAGTTTATTTTGTTATGGTTTGAGGGAGTGTGAGCAGAAGGGGGGAATTATGGTATGTCAGAGGCTACGTGAGGCACCTTCATCAGTGGTTCTTAAAGTGTGGTCCCCTGACCAGCAGCGTCAGCATCACCCAGGAACTTGTCAGAAAGGCAGATTCTTGGACCCCACCTGGGAATCCACTGTATCAGAAACTCTGAGGGCTAGGAATCCCTCGTGATTCTGACGCACATCCAAGTTTGAGAAGAGTTGACCTACATAATCAATATTAGAAAAAACCACTGTTTAGGCAGGTACAGCCCTGATACTGGTACCTCTCCCAGATGTAAATTTCTGATTGTTGCAGGCCACGAGCTGATAAAGATAGACCAAATCAGCTAATTTCTGTATCATCTGTCCTTTCCTACCCTGGGAAGTCGTGATGAAAATCAAATGACCAAAGTGAAGACACCAGAACAGTGGTTGTCAGCCTTGGCTGAACAATGAAACCACTTGGGAGCTTTAAAAAGTCCTCATACCCAGGCAGCAGCCAGTATCAAATAGATAGAATTTCTAGGGGTAGATCCCAGGCCCTAGCAATTTTGCAAGCTCTCCAGGTGATTTCAATGTGCGACCAAGGTTGAGAGGCACTGCACTAGGAGGAAGTGGGCAGGCATGTGGACAACGGCTAGATGCTATGTGGACTTCAAACCCAGAGGTTGTCTCCACTCCCTTACTAGAGGTACATTCTCATGTGATTAATTCCCACCAATTTCTCCCCATTAATATGCTGAACATATTAACATTAACCATCTTAAGTTAATTTTAAACAAAAGCCCCACACTGTACCTCTTCCTCCGTCAGAACTCCCTGGCCAGCCCTGTCTTTTTCATTTTCCGCGGTGTGGCGTGGGGTCATCTGCTCCTCGGAGTCATAGAAGTCTGGAAATTCGGCTGATTTCTTCCTGTAGTGGAGGAGCTGGTCCAGTTCAGCCACTCGGTCGTACTGCCTTTTCAGATCCAGTTTGGGGGCGAGGTTTCTCTTCTCATATTCCCAATTCACATCCTCCTCCAAGGGCTTTTTCTCCCACCAGTCATAGTTGTACTCCGGGAAGAAATTCTTCTCATTCAAGGTCAGCCCATTTTCCTCTTCACCCTCAAGAAAACTGTCATCCACGTTGGCTTTTCTCTCAAAACGGCTGCTCTCCCACTGGCGCGGGGCGTAGTATGGATTGAGCAGCACCCCTAATCTCTTCCTCTTCTCAGTGGTGTGATGGGGAGCATACTGTTTGCCTTGAAGCCTAGCTTCCTCCCTGTTCTCTTTAGTGTCTTGCAGGTCCTGCTGCTGCCACTTCCCCTGGGCTCCTTCCTCACCCTTTTCCTCACCATAGTTGAGGTAATTTCTCAACTCGCCTTGTGGATGCCTCCTTGCCTTGTCCATCTGGCTTTCTTGAACACGGTGGTGTCCTTCACCCAAGAACCGTTTCTCTTTTGTGTCTGGAGTGGAATAGGCTGGTTGCCCTCCCCTGGCTCTGTGGTGGCGTCCCCCCTCAGGGCCCCTCTCTTCCTCACTTTCTTCACTATACCCGTGTGCCATGTTGCCAACCTCTGAGCTGGGGCGATTTCTCTTGTCCTCCTCCTCCTGGTTCTCCTCACTGGGAGGCCTTGGAGCCCTGTACTCCTCACTTCCTCTGCCCCCGTGTCGTCCCCCCTCCAGGTCCGCGGGAGCCTGGACAGCCGGGTAGCTCCTCACTTCTTCCCCATATTCGGGTTCTTCCTCTGAAGCCTTGTACTGGGTCAAATGGTGGTCCCTCTTTTCCCCTAAGCTGGCTATGTCCATGTTTGACTCCTCAGATTCCTCACGGGGGTGTCCCCTTTCCTCAGAGGGAGGATTCCCTTCTTGAGAGGACCTGTCAGGCCTGGTCCTCCCGTGGTGGTGTCTTGGCCTCAAGCGTCGTTTGTCTACCTCAGGGCTGGCATCTTCTTCACTTTCCTCAGATTCTTCCTGGCTCCTGGGTTGGCTTTTAGGCTCTCGGGGGCGTTTCTCCTGGTTCCTTGTCTCCTCTCCACTCTCCTGGCTACTCCTCTCCCGGCTGTGTGTCTTCTCCTCAAGGCCCCCAACAGAGTGTGTATCGTATCTGGACACTAACTCCTCTTTTTTCTTAGCTGTAGCCTGGTTTCTTTGGTTGAGAAAGGCATTTTGTATCTCTCCTGGCTCTTCGAGGTGTTGCTCTTTACTGCCATCTTCCCCATTCTCCCTTTTCTGGTATTTCTCTCTCTCTTCTTCCTCCCTGTCCTCTCCTTCACTCTTCTCAGAATGGCGTGTCTTTGCTTCTTTGGAGACTTGGTTGTCAGAGGGATAGAGGCTCCCTTGGAGCTCGCCTACTCCCTCTCGGCTGTGCCCACCTCCCTCTGTGCCTACCATTGTCGGGCCTTGGGGGTCCTCCTCCCCTGGGGCTCCTGCTTCCTCCCTACCAGAGGGCTTGTGGGCTTCTGAGACATCAACTGGGTCTCTTAACAATCTTACTTCAAACCTTGTGTTTTCATTTTCACTTTTCTCTTCATCTTTGACCTCTTTTCCATCTATAATGAAAACAAAAAAGAGTAAGTATAACTTCAGAATTGCTTGTGGTTCAACAAGCACCAGCCTCAGCGATCGCTACAAACCCTAAGGACCTTGAAAATCGCTTGGATAATTTTTTAAGTTAATAAAGAACATACTCAGATTCCTTTTGAAAGCAAATGGGATGAAGGCTCCTTCGCTGTGTTTAAATCTAATAATAAACTCTCTATATTTTTATTTTTTCATAACACCCATCAGCATCTCTCATTTGATCAATGATCAAATTGAAATCCAAATTAGATTTATGAAATATTAGAATTTAGAACCAGAATAAACCTTAAAATTCATCTAGTTCAACTTCCTCTTTTTGCAGACGAAGACACTGAGACTCAGAAAAGTGTAATTCAGGACTATTCTTTCCATATTTACTTTAAGTAGGAGTTAAAAAGTTACCATTGTGTAAATAGCTCTAACTAGAATTTAGCTAAATAAAGTTAAATAGCCAAAATGGGAAATATCAGAATTCAGAGGAGAATTTAAAATTTTTTAATTGTTAGTTTATCAAACTTTTATTATCCAATCAACCATGTAGATTCAACCTAGCAGTAAGTGACAATGTAACTTAGTAACTGGTGATAAGAAGCGTGGATATTTCTTCCCTGAGTGGAAAGGACCATCTCTTCCTTTAGTCAGGTCCCATCCACCCAACATGTGCTCAGATGTTGAGAATGAACTTCAGTATACTGAGTGATCTTTGTATCTCATGAGTCAACAGTAGCTGGTATAACTGATATTTTAATTGAATGCTGTTCTCACCCATCTCTTCCAAATGTCAATAGCTCCTTTACTAAATCCTCCTTAATTCAAGGGTATCTGCTGAAAGGAGATATGCAGTTAACACTGTCTGATCGTTAGCTGAGAGGGCTTGTATTTCAACTCATGTCCCTGAGATCAGAGAGAACGCCTGAACACAAGGCCACTCACAGCTCTGGGCCCACATCTGCGCTGTCCACCGGGGGAGCCACTAGCCCTTTGAGGCTATTGAGCACTTGAAACGTGACTGGTCCGAGCTGAGACATGCCGTAAATATAAGACACTTACCAGATTTCAAAGACTTCATATGAAAAAAAAAAGGGATGTAAAATATCTCAAATTTTCCTATTATATATGTTGAAATGATAATATTTTAGATGTAGTGGATAATATATATTATAAATATATTGGATGCATATAAATTATATATTGAATAAAATATATTGGATAAAATTAAATATATTATTAAAGTT